>NC_072774.1:3120224-3420224 GCF_022539595.1 Amphiprion ocellaris | reverse complement strand
TATCTCTCATTCAGAAAACCCAACAGATCTTCAACAGCAACTAAGAGTCACACTACAAAAATTCAGCAAATATTCAGCTTAACTGCAGGCAGTGTTTCCACAGACCAGAGAGGTGACTGAGAGGAAAATAAAACAGATTTAAGCAATAAAATAATGCAGCAAAAACAGTAAACACAGGAGCAAGGTGTTGAAAGATACATTCAGCACGGTGAAACATCTTTCAGATCTCAAAATTAATATCCGGATACCACCGTCGGGACCGAATATTTGGATATTCAGATATTCGGGTCCAGCCCTACTTTCTAGAGAAATAATCAAAGAAATTCTGCACATCTCATTTTGAAATTTGCTGAAAAATAAATCGTTCATACTAAACAGATTCTGTAAATAACTAAAAATTCTAGAAACCTTGGTGCAACTGAGAAGCTATGATGGAGTCAGCTGGGACAAACACTGATGCGACAAAAAATCCTATTCAAAGTGACTTAATTGTGTCCAAATTGACAAAAATGTGTCCAAAATGACAGGAAAAAAGCATCCAAAAAGACACACATTTGCCGAAAATGACTGAAAAACTCACCAAAATGAACCGAAATCCTGTTCAAAATGACACAAAGTCATCCACAATGATCATTAGAGGAAAATCAAACCTGCTGGACCAATAAAATAAATGCAGCATGGCTTAAAAACAGTGAGCAGAGGAGCAAGTTGTTGGAAGATACAATCAGCATGGTGAAACATCTTCCAAGAGAAATAGTCAAAGAAATTCTGCACGACTTAATTTGAAATTGTCTAAAAAATAAATTGTTCACATTAAACAGATTCTGTGAAAAAACAAAAAATTCTAGACTCCTTGGTGAAAATGAGAAGCTATGACGGAGTCAGCTGGGACTAAAAGTCATGTGACAAAAAATCCTATTCAAAGTGACTCAAAATGTGTCCAAAATAAATGCAGCACGGCTCAGATACAGTAAACAGAGGAGCAAATTGATGGCAGATACATTCAGCATGATCAAACATCTTTCTAGAGAAATGCTCAAAGAAATTCTGCCTGTCTCATTTTGAAATTCGCTAAAAAGTTAAATGTTCACACTAAACAGATTCTGTAAAAAACAAAAAAATCTACAGTCCTTGTAGCAACTGAGAAGCTATGATGGATTCAGCTGTGATAAGAGAAACAGGACAAAAATTCAAAAAGTTCAGCATGGACCCAGACCCAAAATGTGTTAAAATTGACAAAAAAACTTGCCCAAAATGATAGAATAAAGTGTCCAAAATGACATAATCTCATCCAAAAGAAAGGAAGAAAATAATAGACACTAGATCAATGAAATAAATGCAGGATGGGTTAAAAACAGTAAACAGAGGAGCAAGTTGTTGGAAATGTCTTAACAGGAGATTATTTCTGTGGGCAGAAAAGGTTAAAGAGAGAGCAAGAGGCTGGAATGGGAGTTTAAGGAGAAAGGTCGGAGCGCTGGCAGACGGACGAGGAACTCCCCGGCTGTAAATCAGCTGAGTTTATCAGCCGGCCGCTAACAATCGCTCTTTACCACATGATTCATCTGGAGAGCTTTCTGGCCCACACAAACATTTATTTGGGCAAACAAAATGAAACGGCGGCAGCGGGTCAAACGTCGAGCTCCAAACCGCCGACGGACTCTCAGAATCCATCATTATCTGGATGCAGCACAGCGGGGCGAGTGGGTGCTTCCCCCTGCTCTGCTGCCGTTACATGTGTGCACACGTAATCAACACGCGTGTAGCAGACGCACACGCCTGAGTCATTGTGTAAGCCGGTCTGAACCGAGGGTCAAACACTGGCTGTATTCTTTAATGGCTCCACGGTGCATGCATATCTGTGTGTACTGTACTTGTGTGTGTGTTTGTGTATGCCTGAGTGAGTTTGAGAGTGTGCAGACCCAGCCTCGTCATGGTGACTGTTGCCAAGGCGACAACATCAAAGAGCAGCCAAGCTTAATTAGGATCCCCAGTGAGAGAGAGAGAGAGAGAGAGAGAGTCAAAAAGGGAGAATCGCAGGGAGAGACGAGGCAAGAAGAAGAGAGAAAAACAGAGATGCAAGAAGAAGAAAAAAGAGTGAGGTGTGTGCGACAGCGAGCGGAGAGGAAAAGCTCAGACAGGTTGTCTAACACGTGTCTTCTCTGCAGACATTCGCAGAGGTTTGCACCTGTGTGGCTGCTTCGATATTGGAGACAAAAATCTGCTCTCGCTGTCACATTATGGAGACTCAAATCCCATTTGGGGACAAAAAGCTGCTGTGAGAAACTTATAGCATTAGAGTTATGACTTATTTTCTGGTTTCACCGTCTGTAGGTGTGTAGTCCTTGACAAAAAATACCCAAGATGACACCATGTATCGACCAAAAACTGCAAAAACAGGCATTCCAATGATCCTTAATCTTTAAAATCCTAATATTTCAGCTAAATCGCTTGACTCTAAATGTGTTATTTTAAAATTCACTAAAAATAAACTGCTTGCACTAAAGATATTCTGTAAAAACCCATGTGTCCATATATATATATATATATATATATATATATATATATATATATATATATATATATATATATATATATATATATATATATATATATATATATATATATATATATATATACACATATATATATACATATATACATGTATACATATGTATATATAAACATGGCGAACGTTAGTTTTGATGGTATTAGTAGTTTAAACATGGCTAACGTTAATTTTTATGGTAGTAGTACTCGGTTTCATTGATTTGATATGTGCTAAAAAAATAAACCGTAGCAGATTTTGTAAAAAACAAAAAATTCTAGAATCCTTGGTGCAACTGAGAAGCTATGATGGAGTCAGCTGGGACTAAAGGTCATGTGACAAAAAAATGAAAACATTTCAGCATGGTGAAACATCTTCCTACAGCTGATGTGAGACTGAAAACTAAGAATGTTTATGTTCAAAGTGACTCAAAATCAAGGGTCGAAATTGACAAAAATTGCCTGAAAAGATAGAATTAAGTGTTCAAAATGCCAAAAACTCATCCAAAATGATCAGTAGAGTAAAAATCAAACCTGCTGGATCAATAAAATAAATGCAGCATGGCTCAAAAACAGTCAACGGAGGAGTGAGTTTATGGAAGATACATTCAGCATGGTGAAACATCTTTCTAGAGAAATAATCAAAGAAATTCTGCATGTCTCATTTTGAAATTTTCTAAAAATTAAACCGTTCACACTAAACAGATTCTGTAAAAAACAAAAAATTCTACCGTCTTTGTTGCAACTGAGAAGCTATGATGGATTCAGCTGGGACTAAAAGTCATGTGACAAAAATTTTAATTATTTCAGCATGGTGAAACATCTTTCTTTTACAGTTGATGTGAGACTGTAAAAATAAAGAATGTTACTATTCAAAGTGACTCAAAATCAAGTGTCAAAACTGACAAAAAATTTGCCCCAAACAGTGGACCTGAACTGCAGGATATGTTTTCAATTTAAAAAAAAAAAAAAAAACAAAGCAAAGAAATTCAACTTTTGGCTTTTATCTTTCCAAAATGACAGCTAAAAACGTGAAAAATTATCCAAAAATGAGCCTAAACTTGTTTAAAATGACAAACATGAATAAATCTTTCTCCAGCTGATGTGCAGGGGAAAATGCATATGGTTCTTTTTAAGTTTAAGGTAAATATCAACTGTGAGCAAGTTTTCTGTGTTTGTTATGCACCTAATTTCATGCATATTCATCCACACTTTCCTCATTCTTTCCAAACGTCCCTTCCTTCTATCGCTGAATGACGTTTCTCCAAATCTAAACGGAGGTGATCCAGTTTCTTGCCACGGGAGGAAATGAGCGTCCCTCCCTCCCCTCCCCATCCTCCCGGCTGTCGGTCTTTTCCTGGCTAAATCGCCATGAGGAAGGGATAAATAATTAAATTCCATTAGGAAAGTAATCTGTCAATGGGAGTGAGTGAGTGCTGCTGCCCTTACAAGGATGGAGGAGGGGAGTCAGCAGTCGTGGTTCCACATCATTGTCATAGAAAACTGAAGCAAAGTTTTGAAACGTTGCAAAAAGTGAAAAAAGAAAATGGAAATTAGGTTTGTTTCCATTATCAGCTTTGGAATGAATGACGGTTGCGTAGTGCTACTGGAATGTAGAGGTACAGAAACAAAACCAACTGTCAGCTAAAAACTGCCAAAAAAAACTCAATAAAGAAGAAAAAACAGACTATCTAGAGTAGAAAAATGAAGAAAGGTCTTTGGAAATACTTTTCAATTGGGAGAATTGTTTTGCTTGCTTTGCTTTGTTAATGTGAGCTAAATCTTCAAAACACAGTAAACACAAGAAAAACACCCAGAATGTGCAGCACTCCGCCAAGGCTGCTCAGTCCTTGTATCATTTCTGATGGTTGAAATCGTGAAAAAAATTGTCAGAAATCACATCAACATAGAATGTGTCCATTTAATATAGATGTAAGCACAAACAAAATGACCTTGCACTGAGCACAGGTGTGTGTTCTGCATGTGTACGTTATGTACAGATACTGAAACACGTGACCTAAATATGTAGCAGGAATTGATGGGACTCAGAAACACCCCCACAATTTAATCAATTGTTCCTCGTATCCTTTCTGACAGATAAGTCGGAATAAGTTGGTCGATTTGTAGTAGGATCACAATCATGTGATCATCAGCAGGCAGCTGGCGTAGTTTTCACTTATTGTCATAATTACGGTGATGCCTTGCTGCTATCTCACAATGATACAGAAATCTGTAACAAATCCATGGATCTGGACTATAAGCTGCATCACTGCCAAAATCTAATCACTTGGTCCTTGTGTCATTTCTGACCTTCCCTGATAATTTCATCCAAATTCGTTTGTCTGTTTTTGAGTAATGTTGCTGACAGACAGACAGATGGACAAACGTACACCGATCATCACATAACTCTGCTGTGTTACTTGGAGTAAAAATGTACACTACCGTCCAAAAGTTTGGGGTCATCCAGACAATTCCATGTTTTCCATGAAAACTCACACTTTTATCCATGTGCTAACATAACTGCACAAGGGTTTTCTAATCATCAATGAGCCTTTCAGCACCATTAGCTAACACAATGTAGCATTAGAACACAGGAGTGATGGTTGCTGGAAATGTTCCTCTGTACCTCTATGGAGATATTCCATTAAAAATCAGCTGTTTCCAGATAGAATAGTCATTTACCACATTAACTATGTCTAGACAGGATTTATCATTCATGTAATGTTATCGGTATTGAAAAAAATCTGCTTTTCTGTCAAAAATGAGGACATTTCTAAGTGACCCCAAACTTTTGAACAGTAGTGTATGAACCAATCGAAGCCTTAAAATGTGATAATTTGACAAAATCACTGCATTCTAAATGCCGGATTAAAAAATTTGCAAAAAATAGATCATTTGCTCCAACTAAATTCTGTTGAAAACAAAAAATGTTGCATTCCTCTCTGCAAACATGAAATCATGAGCGGCTCAGGTGTGACTGACAGTCAGGTGATAAAAATTATGACACTTTTCAAATGAACTGCAGGAAGTGTTTTGTGGAAACAAATGAAAAACGGAAAATATCCCCCCAAAATCTAAAATCACATAAAACAAGCAGAATTCTATAAAACTACAAAAAACCCTCAAAGGATTCGAAAATTGTAAAAAATTACTCAGATTTGGGTCAAAATTATTCATTAATCAAAACAACCTGAAACTAGTCCAGATTTAGAAAAATGGTTCGAAATAACTTGAGACCTGTCCAAATTTATTAATAAATTACTCCGATTTGGGCCGAAATTATTCAAAAAAATAACAAATTTACTAAAAAAAAAAAATATCCAAAATTACAAAGAAAAAAGCCAATTTCAATGATTTGAGTTTCTGGTGAAGTTTAGGACTTTAGATTGCAGTGAAAAATGAACCAGAGTGAAGAAAAAAAAGGAATAAGACACCCAGAAACTAGTGCTCTGAGTTCAGAGGTTTAAACAGTAAAAATCTGAGTGAAATAATGTGAAGACAGCTCTTAAATTAAATTTGTTTTTTTCTTTTAAGTTTTTCTGATGCAACACTGGAAAATGTCAACAGAAATACTTTACAGAAGCTCAGCTGCTGAACGTGTCCATGTGTAGATATCTGGAGCTAAACAAAGACGAAGGTCACAGAACTCGGACAGAAAGAACAAACCCAGAGGTGTAAAAAGAACAAGCTCATAGGAGGGGAAAAACAGCGTTATTGTCTTCATTTTAACGCAGTGTGGCGTGGCGGGGCAGAGGACAGGAGTCTGGGAGAGGAAACGCCAAGCAGAGAGGACAGAAGGAAGACAGAAAGGAGATGCAGAGACGTGTGAAAGCGACAGAACTAGATAGTCGGAGGTCTGCAGGTGTGAGGTCGGAGAGGACAACATCTGCAACCACCAGGCCTCGACCCCTTCTTGTCCCCTCAGGGCCACCGTACCTCCCTAATCGGGTTAAGTCTCCAACTGCAGATGCTTCTCATCAAGGAGCCAGACGACACATCTGCACAACAGGGCTGCTGGATATTATTAAAAACTGACACTGATCTCATGATTCTCTGTTTTTATGATTTTCTGCAAAGACTTACTTTATCTAGACTTTTTAATAGTGTTTTTTTTACTGTAAATACAAAGAATTTTGCACCTTTACTGTAAATACCAGTAATTTTGTCATCGTATTTCTGCAGGATTTGCACATTATTGTCATATTTTGACAAAAATCACTGTATTCTACGCACCTGGTTTTAAAATTGATCAAAAAATATAGAATTTTCTCCAACTAGATTCTGTATAAAACTAAACATTTTGCATTCCTCTCAGTAACCACAAAAACATCAGCCGCTCAGGTGTGACTGACAAAAATTCTGGCACTTTTCGAGTGAACTGCAGGAAGTGTTTAGATAGAAGACGAGTGTAGAAACAAATCAAACATGTAAAGTATCCACAGTGTGTAGCAGAGTGACCATTTTTCAAGTACTGGTAACATCTGCAGTCACTTTTGTGGCTGAATCCAGTGTTATTTTAAACGCTGGAAAATATTTAATAAAAATCAAGCTTTTCTTTTGCACAGGAGACATTTCTGATCTCTATCTCCTTCTTTGTGGTTGTTCTGTTTCCACAGAGCTGCAGGATTTTATAAAACAGCAAAACTGAGATACAAAATGACAAAACCAAAACACTACACAAATATGACACAAAACAGACATGACAAGAGACTCTGAGAGGAAAATCAAAGCTACTAGAGAGAAAAAGTCCAGACAGAAAACATGGAGATAAAAAAATAACTACAGTATGAGGAGACAACAAAGAGAACAAAAAAAACGAGACACAAAACGACAAAAAAGAGACACAAAATGACAAAAATGAGACAAAAAATGAGACAAAATGTCAAAAATGAGACACAAAATGACAAAAACCAGACACAACTACACAAATAAGACACAAAACGGAGGTGACGAGACTGAGAGGAAAATTAAAGCTACTGGATGAATAAAATAAAGTCAGCATGTCTCAGAAACAGTGAACAGAGGAGCAAGTTGTTGGAGATACATTCAGCATGGTGAAAGTTTGCAGAGGCTGGAAAAATACTCATCCTCATAACGACTCTAAATTTGTACAAAATGACATAAACTTGCACAAAATGGTTCAATTTTTAAAAAAATAAAATGTCTAAAATGGCCTGAAGTTGCCCAAAACGGTTGAAATGTGACTGAGGGAATAAAAAACGGCCCAGAGTTCAATCAGAATTGGGTTAAACTGTGCAGCCTCTAATCCAAACACACACCTACAGGCTTCCACACAGTCTGTCAAATGCTTCAAAAAGCAGGTAGATGCCGGTAAATCGGCCTCGAATCTTCATTTCCCACGAGAGGTGAGAAAGATAAACCGGAGTGTGGGCCTGGGACAGCCCTAATCAGCGAGGAAGAGCCGCCACCGAGCGGCATGCACACACTCCTCTACACACTGCCACAACTCTGGGGAATGTCTGGGTCCTACAGCGTGGAAATCCCTGGAAGAGGCAGAAAATAAGTGGGGCTGAAGCCAAACACGCGTACGTGAATATTCAGAGAGGAGAACACGCTTTCCCGGCTGTAATTGCAGCTCGGAGGGAACACCCCTGTGGCTGTTTCCGAGAGGGGAGACGGTTCGTCGGAGTGAAAAGCAAGTGTTGGGGAGAGTGAATGAGCGAGCGAGTGGCGCGAGGGGAGGTTCAACGTTTGCGGTGTGCGATGATGAAGTCTAAAAACAGTGAAAGAGAGAGCGAGGAGGAGACGGAGAGGATTCCACCGGAGACTTTTCCTCTCGTTCGGAGCAAACACGGAGAAACGGCGCTGCTAAAAATATGGCCAGAAGCCAGCGAGACGCAAATGGCATCTGATGAATTAACATTACTTGGAAATAAGTGGGTGAAATGCTGCTTTCATGTTGGCTGTCTGAAGCAGATGCTGCAGTTCACCTCTTATTTTCTCTTCCATTAAAGCTCCCAGGGTGGATGTACATTATGCAGAACATCATGAAGTGACCGTCCCAGCGTTCGAAGGATTCACTTTAAATAAGAGAAGAACTGATCTTTAACCCTCCTGTTCTCTTCACTTATGGGCACCAAAAAAATATTGTTTCTTTGTCTGAAAAAATCCAAAAATTCAGCAAAAAATTCCCCAAACTTGTGAAAATTTGCAAAACCTTCAGCAAGAAAATTCCAATAATTCCTTAAAAGTGTCCCTTAAAAGTTTTATTTGAAAAAAAAAAATCCCCCAAATTTGGCAAGAAAATTCTTGTAAATATTTTTAAAAAATAAGTAAAAATCCTCCCAAAAAATCCTAAAAATATCTAAAGTGATTCCATATATATCAGTAAAATTTCTAATATTTTCTTTAAGAACATTCACAAAAAAAATCAACCAAAATCCAGTGAAATTCCCTGGATTTTGGTTGATTTTTTGTGAATGTTCTCAAACATTTTTAACATTTCTTTTCTTCCACCAAAAAAATGTCGAAAATGTGGACATCAGAAGTTTCACTATGAAAATATATATATTTTTCCCCCCATTTTCAAACTTTAAAACGGGTCAATTTTGACCCGCAGGATGACACGAGGGATAAAAATCCGCCTCCAGGAAAACGTTTGTATTAATCAGATTCTGTAAAAAACAAAAAATTCTGTGCTTTTCTGGGCAACTATGAAGCTGTGAATTGCACAGCTGCAACCAACAATTGCATGACAAAAATTCTTACAATTTTCACCTAAACTGCAGCACGTGTTGTCAATTTTTTTGTTCTTTTGTCTTTTGTTTTTCCAAAAAAGATAGAAAGTGCAAAAAAATACACATAATTGCCTGAAAATTATTAAAAAATGATCCCAATCCTTATTTCCTTCCATTAAAGCTCCCAGGGTGGATGTACATTATGCAGAGCATCATGAAGTGACCGTCCCACTGTTCGAAGGATTCACTTTAAGGACGGCCGTCTTTATTTCTCTTAAATGTTTTTATCTTTGGACGGCTTTCAGATCTGTCTTGCAGATTTCAACGGTCAAACTAATTAATAGTGTTTCCTTGAGGAATGCCAACAACATCAACAACATACTAGACAACATGCCACAGAGTGTGTTGACATGCAGGCTGCACATGTGCACAAGAAAACCAGCAGGAAAACAGCAGAGAAACACTGGAAAGGAAGATTTGGCTGCAAAAAGAAATCAGCTGCATGGAAATATCTCTGCTACAGAAAGGATGACGTCGATTAAATCAGCTCGCAGTTGTTGGCATTGCTCAAGGAAACACCATTAATTAGTTTGACCATTTAAATCTGCCAGACAGATCTGAATTCCGTCTTACGATAAAAACATTTAAGAAAACTAAGGACGGCCATCCATCTGTTATTTAAAGTGAATCCTCTGAATACTGGGACGGTCACTTCATGATGTTCTGCATCATGTACATCCACCCTGGGAGCTTGAATGGAAAGAAATAAAGTTTGGGATCATTTTTGGATAATTTTTTGTCAGTTATTTGTGTTTTTGGACCCTTTTTTCTATCATTTTGCAAAAAGACAAAACAAAAGTGGAATTTCTTTATTTATAGACACTCTTCTTAAGAAATTTCAGGTTGTTCATCATGTTTTGTAAAAAGATAATTCCTTAGATGTGAACTTTTTTGCACTAAAACAAATGAGAAATGTGGAGTTGTGGTTATTTATCGGTTATTGTGCTGTGATTTTACTGGTCCGGATCACTTGAGATCAAACTGGGCTGAATGTGATCCCTGAACTAAAAAGAGTTTAATGGCGCTGCTTTATGGCACTCTGTCATGGAAGATATTTCTGAGTTGCTTTACTTCTTACTGTTTCCATGGAGGTGCAGGAATTTCTGTTGAGCCAATAGTGAGAAAAAAATAGGAAAAAAACAGCTCGAAACTCAGAGAGATAAATCAGAATTGGGTAAAGCCCTGATGTACATATGCACCTCAACAACTGTCAAAATGACAGAAAAAAAGTGCACAAAACCACATTTAATTGTCTAAAAATTATTGAAAAATGATGCAAAACTGACCAAAAACCTTTCCATTAAAGCCCCCAGGGCGGATGTACATTATGCAGAACATGACATCATGAAATGATCATCCAGGATTTGCTTTAAATAAGAGCAGGACGGCCTCTTTTGGAAGACGAGCGCTCACTTTATTTTCCTAATGCCCTCTCGTGGGCCTTTGAGTGGCTGTGAGTGCCAAGCTGGTGTCTCCTTGATCAATGCGCTGCTGCGAAAATTCTCCAAAAGTAACCGAATAACACAGTTCGCTAATGCTTAAAGTGCACTAATGGACTGCAGAAACATCCCCTCCCCTCGCACGCTCTGCCTCCCAGTTCCTATTTGATTCATTTCAACACCAATTCAATTTTTTGCCTTTCAAGTCTGGATTTCTTTCAAGTTTACGAGTTCAAATGAATCCTTTTGTTTCTTGTGAAGGGAAGCAGAGACTTCAAACGCACCAATGGAATTTAGGGGGTTTTTTTGTTCTTCTTTTGGCTCTTAGAATCATATTTCTAATTAACCACTCGTGATTCATAATGACAGTCGACCAGTCGTCAGTCTCCATTATTTCTGACCAACTGAGGCTCACCGTTAACTCAGACTAATAGCATGTGGTTGCACAGATTGGACGGTCGATCGCTGGACTCTGAAAATGTCTCCTGAGTTTATGTCGGTGAAAACGATCCACTGCTCTGATAATAATAATAATAATAATAATAATAATAATAATAATAATAATAATAATAATAATAATAATAATAATAATAATAATAATGTCTCTTTATCAGCTTAGAATTTGCAAAATAAATCACTTTTACTCAATGCTCATGTCAGTCAACAGCATTTTCTGCACAATTATCTTAACCCTCCTGTTGTCTCCATTTACGGGCACCAAAAAAAACTAGTTTCCTTGTCTGAAAAAAATCCAAAAATTCAGTAAAAAAATTTCCTACATTTCTGAAAATTTGCAAAACCTTCAGGAAGAAAATTCCAATAATTCCTTAAAAGTTTCCCTTAAAAGTTTTATTTTAAAAATCCCCCAAATTTGGCAAGAAAACTCTTGTAAATACTTTCAAAAAATGAGTAAAAATCCTCCAAAAAATATCTAAAGGGATTACATATATATCAGTAAAACTTCTAACATTTTCTTTAAGAACACTCACAAAAAAAATCAACCAAAATCCAGCGAATTTCGCTGGATTTTGGTTGATTTTTATGTGAATGTTCTTAAGAAACATTTTTATCATTACTTTTTTTTTCCACCAAAAAGTGTTAAAAAATTTCCCAAAAATGTTGACAATGTGGACATTGGAAAATTTCACTGTGAAAATATATTTTTTCCACATTTTCAAACTTTCAAACATTTTTAATCAAAGGTATGTTTTGTTTGACCAACAGGTTTCTTCTGGCTGGAAATGATGTCAACAATGTACTAAGATATAGCTTTTTTATAATTAATAATCTCAAACTTAGTCCTCTTCGTTCTCAGTAATCAGTGTCAAAGTCTTTATCTAGTTCTAGTGTCTAACAGTGTTTCTGCAGGTCTCCACTGGGATTTGGTTCCTCCAAGTGTCCATCTCCAGCTCTTTGAGGCCCACAATGAATCATCCCCCATGCCAAATTTCTAATTTATAGTCAGTTTTTATTCAATCACCAGGTTTCTTCTGGTTATAAATGATAAAAACAAGTGACAAAAGACAGTAACAGTGTGAAACTGGAGGATCCTCACTGAACTCTGGTTTCATTCATGACTAGTGACTGACTAGAGAACTACTGCATCAGCTGTTCTAACTTTATAGCGTATTAGAACACTCTGGAACATGGTAAGAATTACCAGGAACATTTAGGATAAGATAAAAGCTGCATTTTACCAAAAACTGGCGACAATTTCAAGGACTATAACTATTTTTAGACATTTCTGTCATTGGCACTAGATGGTTTCCACATACACTGACGACATATTTCTATAGATTGATGAAAAATTTTCTTTAGCTCTCTAGTTCTCAACTTATTTTGGAGACATTTGGAAAATTTATAAATTTTTCCAGCACAAAAGTCACCACTGCACAAATCTTGAACATTTGCAATGATATAGAAGCTGTATGTTGTCACATATGTGCAACAATTTCAAGGAGTATTAATCATTTTGACCAAGTATTTTTAGTATATATAGTGTGGAATTAGTTGGACTTTTTCCATTATGCTTCAAATTGTGGACACTGGACCTGGACAACACTTGAATATGACTTTTTAGCCTTTAAACGTCTTGTGAGCAGCAACAATGTGAAACTGAAGGTTCTCACTGAGATCTTTGGTTTTATTCATGACTACTAACTGACTGGAGAACTACTGCATCAGCTTTTCTCTTTTTATAATGTATTAGAACATTCCAGAACATGATAGGAATTACCGGGAACATTTGGAATGAGATAGCATTATTTTTTTCCAAAAACTGGCAACAATTTCAAGAAGTATAACTATTTTTAGACATTTCTCTCATTGACGCTAGATAGTTTCTATTTACGCTGATGACATATTTCTATACATTGATGAAAAACTTTCTTTTGCTCTCCAGCTCTCAATATACTTTGGAGACATTTGCAGAATTTATACATTGTCCAGCATAAAAATCATCACTGCACAGCTCTTGAACATTTGATGATGATAATGATATAGAAGCTGCATTTTGTTACAAATTTGCAACATTTTCAAAGAGTATAAATCACGTATTTTTAGTAAAACTGTAAGAAAACTGTCTTATGTCATTTCAAGACAGAACAAACCTCTTGGTCAAATAAAAATTCACTATAAATTAAAACTGGCCTGGGGATGATTACTTCTGGGCACTTCCTGGCTTTTTTACATTCATCATTGGCCCAAATCCTTCAGTTTTTTCCCCCCCTAAACTAATCTTCAACTACAACCAACAGCAGCTAAAGTGACATCACTTGAAGTAAATTATCAGACTTCACTTGGCTTCCTCTGGAGCCACAAAAGGCTTTTAAACTTCAAGCCATTTTTTTCTGATGGAAGCTGTGCAGTATTACAGCTTTAAAGCGACTTTAAAGCTACGACTTCAGTGAAATCTGTGCTTTTATTTCCTAAAGAAATCTTAAAACAGCTACTAAGACAAAAAAAAATTAATGTTGCTGCAGCTCTTTATGCACACGTGAACCGAGCAGAACTTGCAGCTGTGTGGGAACAAACTGCTCTTTTAAAAGCTGAAATTATTCATTCCACACTGCTTTCAGATAAAATGTCATAACTTTTTCCACCATGCCAGCGCCAGCAGGGCTCTGATGGCCACTCGCAGTCCAATCTTGTGATTTTATGCAAATCACAGAGCCGAGCTGGAAATACCAGATGCCCGACACGCCAATAACCACCTGAACAAGCACTCGAGAATTTACATTTCTACCAAGACGTTATCAAGACAGAGAGAGCCCTGATTATTCTCACGCCGGGAAATAAAGAGAAAAGGAACAAACACGAGGAAAGCGTGTCACATTCTCATCGTTGTTCAGCCTTAAACACAATCATTCACTAATTTGTGGCTCGAATGGATTTCAATGCATCATCATCAGTGTTAGTGTTGTAGTGATGAAGATAAATCTGCTTTAAATCACTGAAACATCTCATTACTGTTAAGGTTTATTTCATTTACTAAAGGTAAAGGTTGGACTGTGCATCTGTCATGAATAAAATTAAATTTAAAAGAATTAAGACATTGTAAAACAGGTCATATTACATAATACTGTAAAAACCCTGAATCCAATAGTTAATGATGATGATAATAATAATAATGATATATTAACCCTCCAAAGCCGAAACAGAGCCAACAAATTTTAAAAAATGCTAAAATTGCACCATTTATCTGAAAAATAAACTGCAAAAACAGAAATAATTCTGAGGTTCTTCCTCTTTCTGACAGTCCTTGAACTAATCATTTGTGATGTGCAGCTCCAATGGAAAAAATAACTAAATCTAAGATTAAAATCATGATATTTCACAACTTGGTTAACTTGTTAGCTGTGAGTCTTTGCAGTACATCATATCACAGCCAGGCGATAGATTAGATGTAAATCTATTAAGCACCGAATTCTACTACTGGCTCCTGGTTTAAACACTAGTTTCACTCTCTGAACCCCAAAACCTGCCAGCAAGTTTGTTCAAAATTATTGAAAATAAAAGTGTCCAAGATGACTTAATTTGTCCAAAATTGCAAAAAAAAATGTGCCCAAAATGATCTAAAACCTGTTTAAAAATGACAAACATGTCAAAAATTATAGTGAAAGGACAATCAAAGAAATTCTTCACGTCTCATTTTGAAATTCGCCAAAAAAAAAAATCGTTCACACTAAGCAGATTCCATAAAAAACGAAAAAACTCTGCAGTCCTTGGTGCAACTGAGAAGCTATGATGGAGTCAGCTGGGACAAACATTCATGTGACAAAAAAATCCTACTTAAAGTGACTCAAAATGTGTGCAAAATGACAAAAACTTGTCCAAAAAGACATATATTTGCCGAAAATGATTGAAAAAATTATCCAAAATGACCCCAAATCCTGTTCAAAATGACATAAACTCATCCAAAATGATTATCAGAGTAAAATCAAAGCTACTGGATGAATGAAGTAAATGCAGCATGGCTCAGAAACGGTGAACAGAGGAGCAAATTGTTGGAAGATTTATCGAGAAAGAAATGCAACATGTCTTATTTAGAAATTCGGCAACAATAAAACTGTTTACACTGAACAGATTTTGTAAAAAACTAAAAATTCTACAGTCCTTGGTGCAACTGAAAAACTATGACGGATTCAGCTGCAACCAACAGTCACATGACAAAAATTCTGACAATTTTGAGCTGAACTGCAGGCAGTGTTTGCTCTGAGATGATAGGAAAAACTATAAAAACAAATAAAAAATGTAAGTAGTAAAATATCTACAGCATATAGTGTAGATTCACCATTTAGCACCTTTTTCTAATTTCTGTAGTTCCCTCTCCTTCTTCATGGTTGTTCTGTTTCCGTTGAGGTGCAGGACTTGGAAAATGAGCTAACGGTGAGGAGAAATTAGACTTAAATCAATGACAAAGCAGCATTTTCTTGTTAAAGTTTCTATTTTTTGGCCAGAAGATTAAAAATGCAGGAAACCAAGCCTGCAGCGTGAGCAGCTGACGGAGCACAAAACCACGACGTTCTCGCTGCAGATCAAACATCTCGGCTGTCAGCTCCTCGTCTCCTTCCTCTGTCACTGACAAAACCCTTTGAAATGCTCTTTCTGCTGGATTTACCTCCCGAGTGGCAGCAAAAATTCATCCTGGGCTCCTGTTTACAACCACACGGCAGCCAGAAAAGCAGAAACCGTGGTGATTAATCAATGAAATGATCAAGGTAGCAGCTTCTAAAACGTGAATATTCTGTCGTTTTTTCTTGCTGTGACAGTAAAAATCAGTAGTCGGGTATTTATCACATAAATCTGCAGGATTTGACCTTTCCAACAATACTGGCTGACTGTTTCCTCACTGCCACTTCACTGCACAAACATAATCTTGAATTTCCAGCAGTTTTGAACCTAATTAAATCTCTGCGTCCGATTTGAATTTCCCCTGAACTCATCGCTGAAGAAACACTACATTCAAAAGTTCAGGGTCACTTAGAAATGTCCTTATTTTTGAAAGAAAAGCAGTTTTTTCCCCAATGGAGATAACATTAAATGAATGATAAATCCAGTCTAGACATTGCTAATGTGGTAAATGACTATTGTAGCTGGAAACAGCTGATTTTTAATGGAATATCTCCATAGAGGTACAGAGGAACATTTCCAGCAACCATCACTCCTGTGTTCTAATGCTACATTGTGTTAGCTAATGGTGTTGAAAGACTCATTGATGATTAGAAAACTCTTGTACAGTTATGTTAGTACATGAATAAAAGTGGGATTTTTCATGGAAAACATGGAATTGTCTGGATGACCCCAAACTTTGGAGCAGTAGAGTACCTTTTGGCATTCAGAGGGTTAGTTAATGGTCTTTAGATGCTGGTACTTTGGATCGAGCTGCTTCCATACAGTCTTAATGCCGAGCTAACCTGACACATAGATTAATATTTAAGTCTAAGCAGAGGCCCGTCTGATGTGCGTCCATATTGTCGACTTGATTCCATCGTCCCTGCGGCTCCGGACAGAAACCAGGGGCCTCAGGTGTGTTCAACTGCAGCCAATTAGCCGAATTAATGAGCGTCTTGGTTTAAAGATTCAGCCAATAAAAATCATAAGAAGAACGGACGAAACACACAAACACGACCTCCTGTTTGCGGCAGAAACAATCAATCAGCGTCGCCTTCACGCTTTTCCTTTTTGCCGTTTGTCATCTCGCTAATGCGACGCTAGCACGCCTGTTTTCATCTGCAGCCGTTCGCCGTCGAAGCACATTGACTATTTATGGAGCCAAATGAGGGGCCTCAACCAGCCATCATCCATCTAACGGCATATTACTGTAACGCTGCCGTGTTTCTTCACATCACAGCTGGATCAGAGCTGTGACGGGGGATCAATAAGTAGAAGGCCAGAGCTGATAGGCCGCCGATCGGTCCGTAATGGGAACCTTCATTGATAAAAGACGTCGGGTTCAGTCGTCCTCCCTGTGGCTGCTGCACGTGATGGGAACCCTGATATCGACCGCAGAAGAAGACCAAGAGATGAAACGCTGCTCGCTTAATCTACGTGAGAAATAATTCCCTGGGATTACATGAGAGTTTGGGGAGGAGGCCGTCGAGGTTTTGGGTGGGAATCCCAGCAGGATGAGGCGGGATTTAACCCAAATCTCTTCTAGTAACGACTTCACGAGGACGCTGATAATTTCTTTTTTCCTCTGTGCAGCGGCTGACAGCTTTATGAATAATTCTGGTTCACAGCTTGTTTTATGTCATTTCTTTCTTTCATTTTTCTACACTGTAGGCGCTAAAGTTGGCGTAAATCCAGAAAGACGGCGATGGTGTGATCAAAGTTTTAACCCTGAGCTCCAAAACACACCAGCAGGTTTGAAAAGTGTTCTGTTTTTAATAAAATATCCAAAACCACTCTGTTTGTAAGACACGAGATCTGTAAAAGAAGAAAGAATCGCTCGATTTTCAACTTTCCAACAGTCTTTGAACTGCTCCTCATACTAACAAGGAAGGAAGGAAGGAAGGAGGGAAGGAAAGGAGGGAAGGGAGGAAGGAAACAAGGAAGGGAAATGGAAAGAAAGAAAGAACTGGAAGGAAGGAAGGAAAAGAAAGAAAGAATAATGGAAAAGAAATAATAGAAAATATAAACATCAGAATGTTGTTTTTTTCAGCCTTTAGTAAACATTATTTTGTTTGTTTATATATTTATGACACATTTATGATCCCCAGCTAGCTGATAGCTCTGTTAGCTCCTAGCTCTGTTAGCTGCTAGCTTTCTTAACTGCTAGCTCTGTTAGCTGCTAGCTCTGTTAGCTGCTAGATTTTTTAGCTGCTAGCTCTGTTAGCTCCTAGCTCTGTTAGCTGCTAGCTTTCTTAGCCGTGTGGTGCCTTCAGGGGCGCCTCAGCGTTCCTGTAAACCTCAGCGCTACAGCCGATCCCCTCACCCTCCTAAACCACCAGGTCAGATTTGGACGAGGTAATTAATCAGCTGTTGTACATAAACGCAGCAGATCTGTCTGGACGATAATAAAACCAGAGCCGGTTCTTCGTGTTGAAGCTGCAGGATCAGGTTACGCCGATGAGCCACAACATTAAAACCAGCTGCTGCCAAACAGCCGCTCCTTTATTTTATCAGCCGTAGAAACCTGCAGGATCTATTAATGACATGTTTGAGATTTTTACTGCATTCTGGCCGGTTTAAACTTCAGTTAAGAATCTAAAAAGAATGATGGAGAGATGTTTTGACAAAATAAATTACAAATATCTGCAGTAAAGATCCAGTCTGGACCTTAGATGTTAAAACATCGTGCTCTGTTGGACGTACAATTTACAGTTTTACATAGAAATACAGTTTTTATTTGAAAAAATAAGCTCTCAACCAATTTTATTTAATATATTACAAGTTAAATGTCATTTTAATTTAATTCAATGTAGAAATTTGGTTTATATTATACACCTTTAAAGGTTTATCTATATGAATAAGACAAAATATGAAGTAACTGTCAATGCTGGTGATGTTTTTATCCTAAATATTACGGCTAAAATAGAAAATCTGCAAATATTATAATGTAAAACCACAAAATATATGGATAGCTTGGACTGTTTTGATTTAAAATAAGATTGCTAGCCTTTGTGTTAACTAAGATAAGAGCATTTATGACAATTTCTAATGAAATTAAGATGATTTATTTTGTTTAAATGACTAATTCCTTCATAGTTAGAAGCATGAATGTAGGTTTTTGAGGATTTGAAAACATCAAAGTGGAGAAACTATACTATATTACAAGTTAAATGTCATTTTAATTTTATTCAACGCAGAAATTATGGTTTAGATTATGCACCTTTAAAGGTTTATCTATATAAATAAGGCAAAAATATGAATAACTGTCAATGCTGGTGATGTTTTTATCCTAAATATGAAGGCTAATATAGAAAATTTGCAAATATTATCATGTAAAATCATAAAATATATGGATAACTTGGACTACTTTGATCTAAAAATAGGATGTCTAGTCCTCATTTTGACTAAGATAAGAGTGTAAGAGTAAAGGTGGTGAAATTCTCCTGAAGATGACCTGTAAGGCTCGTAGATTTCACATCAGCATCAATAGAAATGCAGAAACAACCGCAGTAATAGGAGAGTTTGGCCTCCTGGAGTGTTTCTAGCTGCGTGTCTGTGCTTCATTACATGCATGTTGGTTTTATCTGCAGCACCTGCCCGTCTGCATGCATGAGCGCCTCGAAACGTCTGCTTTTTATTATCGGACGGCTCGAATGCAAACAAAAATGAAAGGCTGCGTTCAATAAAGATGTGGAATTATGACGCTCTGCTGGAGCGTTTTGGCCGTCGTGTAACAGGATATTATACACGATTTATATACTGTTTGTACATATAGAAGGACGCCGCTCCTCCCTCCACGCTTTCATGTCTCTTTCTGTTTACCACCATCACTATGCCTCTTTGTCTTCCTCCTCTCCTCCGTCATTATCACAGATTAGATCTGCCTCCTTCTCCTCTGCTGGGCCACAATTCAATTTAGTTTCCTCCACATCCTCCTCTCCTCCCTCTTTATTCAGCTTCTCACCTTCTTAACTCCTCCTAAAACCCTCTCGCTTCTCTTCTCCTTCTTTTATTTACTTATTTCCTGCCCTTTTATCTCGTCCTCTTTTCCACAACTTTCCTCTCCCCGGCTGATCCGTCGGGGGACGACCCAAACTAATTGTACTCGGCGTGAAACGAGGGAAAACAATCCATCCAGACTACGACGCATTTCATCGGTAATCATCGTGGATTACAAATATTTTCCCTCTTCACTGAGAAAAGAGCCTCTTACGAACTACAGACAACAATAATCTCATTAAAACACTCATTCTTGTCTGCATAAAGCTGCATAAAGGCCGGATTCTCTGTAGAGACACTATAGGTATGTTGAAGTGAGAGCAATTATGAGTATCTTTAACGAGAATTCTGACAGTTTAGAATGAAATTGTTGATAAAAAACAGTCTGAAATGTAGATTTCTGTAATAAGAGACACAAAAATGTTAAATTTAAGCTGGAAAACTGATCTGAGACATTCTTTTTGAGTAACTGAATTATAAATATCTGCAGTAAAGAGCTTTTTCCTGAAAAATATCTGCCAGATAAGGTGGGATGGAGCCAAAACAGGAAGTTTTTAAGGACTTAACAGCGATTAAATGTTGTTTTAAATCGATTATTGCAGAATTTTAGCTTAAATTACACACAGCCATCAAGCAATGTTTGCAACTTTAAAGGTTTATCAGGAAATCAGATTTTTAATCCTGCAGTCATGCATTTAATTCACTGGTTCCTACTCAAAAACTATAATGAGAGACACAAAATTGGTAAAAGTTGCATCATTTCACCTGGAAAACTGATATGAAATGTTCTTTTTGACTAACTGAATTATACATTTCTGCATTAAAGAGCCTTTTCCTGGACGCCCATATAGCTCAGCGGGTTAAGCAGGCGACCCATGTACAGGTTCAATTCCTGCTTGCGGCCCTTTGCTGCATGTCTTCCCCCCATTCTTCTCCATCCTTTCCTGTCTCTTTATACTGTCCCTATCAAATAAATCCATAAAAGGCCAAAAAAAAATTTTAAAAAAAAGAGCCTTTTCCTAAAAAATATCTGCACATCTGAACCAAAAAAAATACGTTTTTAAGTTTTTAAGGACTTAAAAGTGGAGAAAAAATTATTTATCACAATTTAAATATTGCTTAAAATGCAAAAATATATACAGGATACATTAAAGTGAGCATTTTCTCAGCATTCTTAAAACCTGTGGTCACTTGGAAAAATGTTTGCCATGTTGACGTCAATGTTTGTCAGTTTTTCTTGAAATAAAGAATTCAAAAATTTCTACTTTTTTATTTTTTCTTAGGATTTATGGCATCATATCTGTGTCATGGGTCATTTCAGGATTAGAGGACACCAAATGGACTTCAAATTTTCTGAAAAATAAAGCTTCTCTTTTACAGTTTTCTGCTCCACATTCATCAATAATAGGTATTGATTGGCTCAGCTTCCACATCAATGGTAGCATTTTTATTCCATGTTTTCTGTGTTGTTTGCTAACCCTACTCTAATCACAGTAACAGGGTTGCTAATCCATGCTAATGTGATCTTTTTCTCAGCAGTAGAAGCTAGATATTTAGCTGCTGTTACTGCTGACCAAGAGGACAAACTGACTGATGGAAAACAGTCCAAAGAATTAGTCTGATCCTGATAATATGAGCTGGAGGGAGACATTCAATCAAGTCTGACGATGGGATGGAAATATGAAAAATAGAAGAGAGGACATAGCTTTGCTCTACACATTCTGTAGGAACACTGTCCCATGATGTAAACAACAGAAACAAGACACAAAATGACAGAAACAAGACAAAAAACAACAAAAACAAGACAGAAAATGACACAAACAAGACAGAAAAAGACAAAAACGAAACACAAAACGACAAAAACCAGACAGAAAATGACAGAAACGAGACAAAAAAACAACAAAAACAAGACACAAAATGGCAAAAACAAGACAGAAAAAGACAAAAACAAGACACAAAATTACAAAAACAAGACACAAAACTATAAAAATGTCATCAACAGATTATGCTAACATGTTGTTGGACACACGTTTCATGTATAATAATTGTTTAAAATATTATGTTGGTTGTAAAAAAATTTCACACAATTACAAGAGACATCAATGAAAAAATAATATGTAAAAAAGGAGATTTAAATGTAATGTTAACTGTTTTATTAGAGATTCAGTTTGGTCATCAGGGGGGAGGGACAAGAGGAAAATGTGATTTTAGGAGGAACTCCAGACTTATTTGGTATTTTAAAATATTTTCAAACATTCTTTTCTCCTAGTTTTTTTAGATTTGGTCTCAGGACAAGAACATTTAGAACAATTGCATGTTTTAGTGTTTTGTACATGGATTATTAGAAATTTGATGGGTTGGACGTAAAATGTCCTCCACTTTTTACATTTTTAAATTTTTTTTTTAAATACGTCGTTTGAAGAGTCTATATTGTTTCAGTATTGGTAACACCTGTGGGAAATTTGAACAATGAACTTTATAGAGGAAACAGAGGAAGTGTAACTTTTTCTTTTTATAATTTATGGTGCTGTAACAGCACAGAAGACATTTCTGAGTTCCCTCTCCTTCGTTCTGTTTCCACAGAGCTGCAGGACTTTAGATTGCAGTGAAAAATGAACCCACGGTGAATGAAAATGTGAGCAGAACAACAAAGAAAAGAGCTCGTGTGTTTTACCTGAACCTCCCGAGCGTGGTAGGCTATGATGAGGCCCAGCAGGATGACGGTGGACAGGCTGATCAGACACTTGAGGGCCAGAGAATACATGGAGCTCTGCAGGGAGGAAACCACATGGAATGAGAAACATGCAGCACAAGTACAACTCACAATTCAGTAGAGCTGCAAAAAGCTGTTTTTCTCTTTCATATATTGCATATATGTGTTAAAAATGCAAGAATTTTCACCAGATTACTTGAAATGTCTATTCGGAAAGAATTAATTGCTCTAGAATGACATCTGCATTAGAAATAAGTTTAAAAAATCACTCCAAAAAAAGCTTTCTTATACGCTATAACACCAGCAAATGCATCCAAAATAGTGTTTTTGCTTCATTCATATTACAGAACTTCATGCTGCTGATTTAAATGGTCAAACATGTTAGCTGTGTTGCCTCATTTGGAACCTGTTTTTGGTTGAAATCATCCTTTTTCAAGCTAAAATATTCCCATACAACTGATGATAAATGCAGGATTAAAGCCTAAACGATAATCATGATTATTTTAATCACTAGTAAAGTCATGATTAGCTTATTAAACACACAATCACTGATTTATGTTTTTAACAAAAGAGCATTGATTTTGCTGCACGTTGTGCTAAATTCCTGCTAATGTTAAATTAATTAATAAAAAAATGAAATTATATTAACCTAAAACTAAACCTACAAATTTAAAGCTAAAGTCACAATCACAATTATTTTAATCACTGCTGAGGTCATGATTAGCCTTTTTATCACATTTATTCATTGGTTTTAGATTAAAATTAGTTCTATTTTTAATGAAAGAGCACTGATTTTGCTGCATGTTGTGCTAAATTCCTGCCAATTTACCAATTTGCATCCAAAAAAAAGGCTTAAAATAATTTTCACCTGCACCTTCTAGAGGGAAACTATAAATAAAATTGCACCCAAAACACCTAATTTGCTGAAAATCTGTGCATAAACAGACAGAAGATGCAGGTAGAAGCTAGCTGTGCACGGAGAAGCTTCTAGTCTCCATCAGTTCCTGCAGCAGCTCAGACGGCTGTGAGACCAAAACAAACTTTAGATTAAGACGTTCCTGATGTCAGATTTAACCGAGGTGGAGATAATTATTTTATCTACATGAGCTGTTTTGTGCAGCGGAGCGTTTTAAACGTCGGTATCACAGTCGATTGTGTTCATTAAACTGTGAGAAGCCAAATTGATGTTGACGGTGATTATGTGAAACAATAATGCGGCTCAACGACTGAGATTAGCATTCAGAGAACAATGAAGCAACAATAAAACGAATAAAACAGGTCTCGATTTTAAAATTCGATCTTTCTTTATTCACGGCTCTGCTAGAATAACGCGTTCGGCCTCGGCGCAGAGTTTCGAATGGTTGCTGCCGTCGATATCGCTGTGCAGCCGAGCCTCCAGTCCTCTGCCTGTCTGCTTTCACAGGGCTTCTAATCAATGCACCGGGGAACTTTCGATCAATACGACTCATAGCACTTCAGCGGCTTCTTTAACCCTCTCACCTCGACAGCGCAGCAACACTTTCTCATCAAGTGTACACAAACAAGACGCACGGCCGACCCAGATGGAGAGATTAGAGCGTGTCTGGACGACTTGTTAGCAGTTAGCTGGTGAGTTTGTGTAGTGAGTTACATGGAAATATTCCAGGTGAATGTTATATTAAGTCCTGTTTTGATGCAGATTTAGTAAATTAGCAGGAATTTAGCACAACAGACTAGAAGCTTCTCTGTGCACAGCTAGCTTCTACCTGCATGTTGTGTCTGTTGGTGCAAATTAGGTGTTTTGGATGAAATTTTATTTATAATGTGCCTCTAGAAGATGCAGGTGAAGATTTTCTTAGGCTTTTTTTTGATGCAAATTGGTAAATTAGCAGGAATTTAGCAACAACATGCAACAAAATCAGTGCTCTTTTATTAAAAACATAACTACTTTTAATCTAAAATCAATGAAAAAAATGTGATAAATAGGCTAATTATGACCTATTATGATTAAACTGTGATTTTAGCTTTAAACTTGCAGGTTTAATTTTAGGGTAATAGAATTTAAAGCCCGATTTGGATGCAGATCTAGTAAATTTGCAGGAATTTCTCACAGTTAAATGAACACGATCGACTGTGATATCGACGTTTAAAATGCTCCACTGCACAAAACAGCTCATGTAGATAAAATAATTAGCTTCACTTGAGGTAAATCTGACATTAGAATGTCATAATTTAGTCTTTTTAAAGTTTGTTTTGGTCTCACGGCCGTCTGAGCTGCTGCAGGAACTGATGGAGACTAGAAGCTTCTCCATGCACAGCTAGCTTCTACCTGCATCTTCTGTCTGTTTATGCACAGATTTTCAAAAAATTAGGTGTTTTGGGTGCAATTTTATTCATAGTTTGCCTCTAGAAGATGCAGGTGAAGATTTTTGTAAGCCTTTGTTTTGATGCAAATTGGTAAATTGGCAGGAATTTAGCAACAACATGCAGCAAAGTCAGTGCTCTTTTAAAGAAAATACAACTATTTGTAATATAAAATCTATGAAAAAATGTGATATGACAAATAGGCTAATTATGACCTCAGCAGTGATTAAACTAATTGTGATTGTGATTTTAGCTTTAAACTTGCAGGTTTAGTTTTAGGTCAACAGAATTTAAAGCCCTATTTGGATGCAGATTTAGTAAATGTGCAGGAATTTAGCACAACATGCAGTAAAATTGATGCTCTTTTCTTAAAAATATAAATATTTCTAATCTAAAATCAACAAATAAATGTGATAAATAGGCTAATCATGACTTTAGTAGTGATTAAAATAATTGTGATAGTGATTTTGGCTTTAAACTTGCAGGTTTAGTTAGTCTTTGGAAATATTTCAGGTCTGACTAGTTAACACATGTAAATTAAAGACATAATTTTAATTGTGGTTGATGGTTTATTCTCCATTTTAAACCTCTGAACATCAAAACCCCTTGTAAAAAAATGCAACTTAAACCAAAAATTGCCAAAATTACACTATTTATCAAACAGAAACTATAAAAACTAAAAAATGTTCAACTTTCAGATGTGGTTCTTGAACTAATCACATGAAAACTTCACCAGATCTCAGCCTAAAATTGCAATATTCCATGAAAACCACTTTTATTTAAAAATCTGCCAAAAATACACCATCTGTAATATCAAGATTGTGTAAAAAAACAAAAATTCTGCATTGCTCGGTGTATTTAAAAAGCCTTGACTGACTCAGCTGTGACCAACAGTCATGTAACAAAAATTCAGAGAGTTTTCAGGTGAACTGCAGTCAGTGTTTACATGAAGCATGGCTCAGAAACGGTAAACAGAGCAAGTTGTTGGAAGATACAGTCAGCATGGTGAAACATCTTTCTATCTAGAGTTAATGTACAGATCAGAGTGAAAAAACTGAATTTAAAGAGGTTAGAAAAGAGGAATCATTATTGTTTTCAGTATTGGCAACACCTGTGGACTCTTAGAAAATGTTGTCCAAGCTGGTTTTTCAGTTTTTGTACAATAAATAATCAAGCAAACTTCACTTTAGCTACGATTTATCGCGTTCTGGTTGTGTCACACCGCATCAAAGACATTTATGAGTTCTCTCTACTTGCAGAAATGACTGTTCTGTTTCCACAGAGGTGCAGGACTTTATACTGCAGTGAAAAATTAGCCCGCAGTGAGGAAAAACGTGACAGGAGCAAAGAAAAAAACGCCCAGAAATTGCATTGTTTTGTCATTTTTTGGGCCTCATTCTGCTTCGTATCAGTCTGTAGCTGCACGTTCTGTACCGTTCAGGGGATTAAATGAGACCACAGAGTATTTCAAACTGTTGGTAACCATAGCAACAGCACCGATGCCTTACGTTGACAGGTAATTCTGACTGGAGGAACTTTTCTGACTGACTATAAGAAAAGTATCGTTAACCATCTGAACAGGTTCGTTCTTGGCTTCTGAAGCATTCTGGTGCTCAGATAAAGGAGGGATTCAAGCGAAGGACACGTCAGCTCCTGTTAGCTTTATCCATTTTATCCATGAATCAGGTACAAAGAGGTACGTTTGAACCTCTGTAGGACAAGCAGGTTTAACATTTAATAGCGAGACTGGATCTGTGCTGCAGAAATGTGGAGTTTAGCTAGTAAAAAAGAAGATTTCAGATCTTCACATCGTCATTCTTTAAAGACAAATGATGTTGTTTCCTTTGACTGATGTCTACAAACAGCTGAATTCTGACTCATCCTTTTCTAGTTCAAGATATTTGTTTTTCCACCACAGATCTCTAAAAACATAAAGTTTTTGTTCTGTACAAACTCTTTGCCGAAGACCTCCTATTTCACGGCATTTTCTAACCATCTGATCCACCAGAGCAGCAACTTTTGTGCAGAAATTCACATTAACCAGATGATATATTCTACTTTTCTGAGCTGCTAACCTTTTGTGGAGAGATGTTGCAGCAACAACACTGAAATCTGGAGCTCAATTAGTAAAAAAAGAAGATTTCATTTAGTACATAGCATCACCTTAAATCTCAACAGATTGTAAATATAATGGAAATATTTGAGGATAATGTTGCCGTTATTCTATACTTTTTATTGCATATAGGTGACAAATTAAAGGAAAAACTAACATAAAGTGTCTTTGTAAGTTACTTAGACACCGTTCAGCTCCAGAACAGCGTCAGTGCTTCTCTGTATTGATCCTTGAAGCCTCTACTGGACTGATGATGATGGAGAATGACGTCTAACACTATAATCTCAGAGGTGTTGGGTTGAGATGTGGTGACAGTGGAGACCACAGTCCATAATTTCTATCATTTTGCAGCTCATCAAAGCGTTCAGCAAACCCTGGCGCCCTTTGGATTGGACTGGACCCTCCCATCAGGACAGAACTGTTTCATCACTGGATGAAGATGATCAGTTAGAACAGCTCTGCATTGATTTGTCGCTCTGAGACGACCAGTGGACCCAAATCATGTCGGCAGAGAACCCCCCAGAGTCTAACTGAGGGTTAAAGGGTTCAGGGCTTTCTGTTAATTTGTCAGTCTGCATAGCTGGAGTTCTGACTTTCTGCTCTGAGAATGTTCCCAGCTCGATTAGTCGCTTATTGTGGAAGTTTCTAAATCAAGATACAATAATCAGTGAAGGTTTGGAGATGCAAGAAAGCAAATAAAATCTAATTAAATGGTAAAAGCTGTAGCGACATTTAAGCTTTGTTGGTTCATTTTACGTTGGCTCATGCATCGAGTTACATGCAAGATTATTTCCACCGTAAAAGCTGCTGTTAGCGTTTGGAAAAAGTACGTAAATAACTGATCTCCATGTTCACAAAATGTCAGTTTCTGAGTTAGGTTCCTACAAAGGTTCTTCTTCTATTATGCGTCCAAACAGTAGGGGCTTGTCCAGGCTTCATAGCAAAATAATCACGCATAAATGTGGTTTTCATAGCACATGGTTGTCCTGAATCCAATAAAATCTACACAAATCAAGCAAGGATGCTGCAGGTAGAAATCCGTTTGCAAATTTATTTATTAATGATGAAATCTGGCTGTTTGTTTTTACAGTAAATTATTGCACATTTGTAAAGTTTTTTGTCAAACGTCTGCACTGGATTTACAGATGTTCTTGACTTTTCTGGGTTTTGGTAGATTGCTAAAATATAAAAGCAGTCTAAAATTAGTAATAGTAAATAATAAATTGATCAAACAAGCCTAAAATCAATTAATTTAGCAGTTTTTCTTCAATGTATAGAAATATGTCATCAGTATACGTAGAAATCGTCTAGTGCCAATGAGGAAAATATCTAAAAATAGTTACTCCCTGAAATTGTTGCAAAATCTCAAGAAAATGCAGATTCTATATCATTTGAAATGCTCAAGAGCTGTGCCTTGGTGACGTTGACGATGGAAAAAATATAAATTCTGCAAATGTATCCAAAATATGTTGAGAACTGGAGAGCAAAAGAACGCTTTACTTCAATGAGAGAAATGTCCAAAAATAGTTATACTCCTTGAAATTGTTGTCCAACAGGTTTCTTCTAGGTGGAAATGACATAAACAAGTGACAAAAGACAGTAAAACACTGAGTTAGAGATGTTAATTTTAACTATTGCTATGCTATTGCTATTCTTTATGATTTTACTAAAAATGCCCTGTCTAATGTTATTCATATTCCCTGAAATTTTTGAGAAAATGCAGCTTTTCTCTCATTCCAAATGTTCCTGGTAATTTCTACCATGTTCTAGATGTTCTAATATACTATTAAACTGACTGAGAACACTTGGTGCAGTAGTTATTGAATAGTCTAATGCAAGTCATGACTACAATTGAGGAGCTTTATCTATACAAATTCACTATAAATCAACATTTTTCACAGAATAATAATGAATAATTTTGGCTTCGGTTTGACTCATCCTACGAGTCACACAAACAAAACTAGCTTAGTCTGTGTTTTGTTTTCCCACTAAATGGATTCATTTGTCCACATCAGCTCAAGGCCTCCTCTTTGAATTGCAGAATATGAAAAAAAAAAAAACAACACTCCCAAGTACATTCGTTGAGATGAGCGAGATCGCAGCCTGACGCTCAGACCGACACTTTTCACATCGGATCCGTCAGCCGCCGAGCAGGAAGCGGCGACGCATTCGTCACCAAACACTCATCTTAATCCGACCGTGCACCGAGAGTCTGCACACACATTACTCTGCCTTCCCCTCCGTGACGTTATTAAGCAGAATCCACATTGCATTTTGGCTTCATGAATATATATTACGAGTCAGCCTGCTGGAAAACGAAGTGTGTTAGTGTGTTATCGTGTTTATTTAGGGTCTCTGTAGATGCGTCGTGGCCTTAATGGTTATTAATTCAACATCAAACAAACAAACAGAATCTCACACACACAGTCGGGTTTGTTAATCCTCGCTGACGCCTTTCTTTTCCTCTATAATTAGCTCCATCTCAGGCCCTTTACTCTCCACACACAGACATTTCTCGCTGCTATCAGTGTGGTTATGGGCCACTGAGCAACACTGGGAAAATACCAACCAGCTTTGTGATTTCAGAGAAATCTCGCCCAAAGCTCTGGCTGTCTTTTTTTTTTTTTTCTTTTTTGGTCTTTATTTGCTCACTTGTCCTGTCTCGGTTTCTTTCTCTACAGCTAACATCTCATTTGTACTCAGCGAAGCAAACCAGGTGCTAAAGGAAGCCCAAACTGTCGCGCTAATGAGAAAAATGCAGCTTTCGGCCTCGACTTTTGGCAGCAGATCTGCTTACGCACAACTAGTGAGCTGAAATGCGACTTTGCTTGGAGTTTATGGCTTCTCTCTTTACATTTACCTCCAGCCGTGTGTCACTTTCCTCATCGCTCTGTCAGGAACCTTTTCTTTCCGCCAGTTTCCGCTTCAGTTACTTTGCTGCGAGGGAGACGTACGTTCATACATGCTCCACTTGTGCTAATTTGGGCTTCTTTATGCCGCAACCACTGCTGAGCCTCCATTGCAATTGGCTTAAAAATGGTTCTGATTCAAACTTGCCAAAATTCAGTAGAAACACCTCCAAAATGCATCAAGAATGGTCCTAAATGACTCAAATATTGGTCAAAGTGACTCAAAAATAGCCCTAACAGACTCAAGCTTGCCAAAATTGAATGTAAACACCTCTAAAATACAACAATAATGATCCTAAATAACTCAAAAATTGTCCAGTATGACTCAAAAATTGTCCAAATGGGCTCAACCTAGTCAAAATTGAATTTAAATATGCCCAAAATGCACCAAAAATGTCCAAAATGACTCAACAATTGTGGAAATGACTCAAAAATGGACATAACAGACTCAAACTCGCCAAAATTGAGTTGAAACATGTCCAAAATGCATCAAAAATGTCCTAAATAACTCTAAAATGCTCCAAAATGACTCAAAAATTGCCCAACCAGACTCAAACTTGCCAAAATTGAGTTGAAACATCTCCAAAATGGAACAAAAGCGGTTCTAAATGACGTGAAAATTGTTCAGAATGACTCAATAATTGGTGAAAATGACAAGATATGCCCTACCGGACTCAAACTTGCAAAAATCTAATTTAAACACATTCAAAATGCACCAAAAATGTTCAAAATGACTTAAGAATTGGTGAAAATGACTCAAAAATGGATTTAACAGATTCAAGCTCGCCAAAATTGAGTTAAAACATGTCCAAAATGCACCAAAAATGCCCTAAATAATTCTAAAATGGTCCAAAATGACTCAAAAATTGACCGTCAGCTTCAAATTTGCCAAAATTGAGTTGAGACCTCTCCAAAATGCAACAAAAGCGGTTCTAAATGATGTAAAAATTGCTCAGAATGACTCAATAATTGGTGAAAATGACTCAAAAATTGACCTAACAGACTCAAACTTGCCAAAATTGAGTTGAAACATGCCCAAAATGCACCAAAAATGTCCTAAATGACTCAAAAATTGTCCAAAATGACTCAAAAAATGTCCTAATGGACTCAAACTTGCCAAAATTGAGATGAAACATCTCCAGAATGCAACAAAAATAGTTGTAGATGATGCACGATTGGCAAAATTGACGCAAAAAATGTACATTTCATTCATTTGCTCACTTGTCCCATCTGGGTTTCTTTCTCTACAGCTAACTCCTCACTTGTACTCAGTGAAACAAACCAGGTAAATTCTTTACATTTACTTCCAGCCGTCTGTCTGCCGTTTACTTTCCTCATCGCTCTGCCAGGAACCTTTTGTTTCCACCAGTTTCCGCTTCAGTTACTTTAACTGTACGGTGAGTAACTCGGCTGCGATGGAGACCTACGTTCATACATGCTCCACTTGTTAATTTGGGCTTCTTTATGCCTCGACCACCGCCGAGCTTCAGTCGTAATTTGGCTGGCGGGGGTCCATTAGGTCCCGGTAGCGTTACACCTCTACTGCAACTCTGATTCAAGCCAATTAACTCGGCAGCATTGAACTCTAGATAAAGATGAAAATGGTGAAGTGAGAACATGCAGAGGTGGACATGGCAACCCTGACGCACAAGTATTAAGTTTCTGTACAACTAAACCGCATTTTTTAACATGTTTTGAGGAAATTTTCAGCTAGATTAGTTGCATTTGTGATGTATAATCAACATATCTTTGCTGTTTATTTCATTATTATCGCTGTTTCTTATATGAAATATATATGAAATAGGGACGGATTTGTCAATCTGGCATCTCAAAAAATGGAGTAGAATTTTCAAACATGTTATGAAAGTCATATTTTAGCCCAAACTGGACCATTTTCCTAAATGGAGCCAAGTATCTTTGGCGCCTAGACCGAAGCAAGTTTCTAACAAGTATTTTTCAGTGTAAAAGCATCAGGTGCCAAGTAGTTTCAGTCCCAAAATAAAACCAAACACCAAAAGAAAATCTTGAGTTAAAGATAAACTTTAATGCCATAATATTGGTTCCATATGCGACATAATACTCATTCTCCTGGATTAATTCCTGACTTATGCGTCCTACATCCATATGTGGACTTTGTGGATTGCATTTCTTTAAAAGCACAAATAAGAATGCAGTTTACTTGTACAGGAATGTCATTTTTGGGAAACAAACACATGCATCTATGCACAATCCATTTTGTGGTGTATCCCAAGCATGCACACTAGCATCACCTCCACATTATTAGTCTACGCTCAGATCTGCACACCTCAGTCTGCAGCACGTAGCAGAGCAGCAGATTGCCCAACATCAACTTGAAACCTATCCAGAATAGTTAAAACTGTCTAAAAATGATTTGAAACATGTCCAAAATGACTCAAATATTGTTCCAAATGACCCAGAAATTGGTCAAAATGACAAACACGCTTCTGACAAACTTTTCAAAACTGAGTTGCAACATCTCAGAAATGTGACAAAAATGGTCTAAATGACGCAAAAACGTGTCAAAATTACTCAAAAATTGCCATAACGGACTCAAATTTGCCAAAATTGAATTTAAACATCTCCAAAATGCAACAAAAACGGTCCTAAATGACTCAAAAAATGTCCAAAATTACCCCAAAATTGGTCAAAATGACTTAAAAATCTTTGTAACGGACTCAAACTTGCCAAAATAGACGTGAAACATCCAAAATGCACGACAAATGTTCTAAGTGACTCAAAAATTGCCTTAATGGACTAAAACTTGTCAAAATTGAGTTGCAGGGCATGTTATCTATTAAAAATCGCCAAAATGACATCGTCTATCAGAGAAAGGAAATATAGAAACTAAAATAATTGCTGAAATTCCAACTTTTGGATAGTCTCTGAACTAGCCATGTGTGGTGTGCAGCTTTGTTGGAAAAATTAACCAAATTTAAGCTAAAAAATCATGATATTTCATTAAAAACACTTCATTCTACATATTTTGTTTTATAATTTGCCAAAAATAAACCATTTGCATCAAGTTCTCTGAAAAAACAACAAGAGAAAACAATTCAGGGACTTCTCGGCTGAACTGCAGGCTGTGTATCAAGATTTGAAAGGAGAAAAAGCTATTTTTTTCCAGGGTGAGCAACACCTTTGCTGATTTAAACCTATGCTTGCCTGGCGTTGTGGCCAGATACCCCGTTTTTGGTCGACATGAGCAACGACAATCTTCCTTTTCAGGGTTTTTTCATGTTTCTTGCTCAGTTTGCTGCACATGTGGAGCCAACAAACTCTGTCTCTTTGAATAAAGTTTACAGAAACCCTTAAGAATGATGGGAAATGAGAAGTTTTATTTTGGTACGAAGCAGCAAAAACAGCTGTAACCTGATACGTTTGAGTTAATTCACATTACAACGTCGATAAAACGACATATCCGCAGCCCTAACAGCCACTTAAAGCTCTATAATATGTGAAATATGCTTATTTGCCGTCTTGCTGGGAGTCGGATGAGGAGATCGATCGGAGCTGAAGCCGGCAGATGATTAGCGTTAGCATAAAGACGGGAAGCAGCGAGGAAACGGCTCTGTCCAAAGTTCAAAGACCTCTCGCCTCTCAGCGCCTCCAAAACTCACTAATTAACGACCAGCGGTGGCGTCACAGGTGGATTATGAGCTGGAAATGTCTCGGCCGGTCACCGTGACTTTTTAAATCCTGGAATATACACCATGGGACCATATTACACCCTGTCCACTTCATTTATTTCCTCTAATTAAGCTCTCATTGTCCAGGTGTTCATCAAGCTGTTTGTCTTTAGGAATGTTCTGGTGTAAAACTGTCACCGATGCACATGAACTATTGCTTTTTATAGTGTTCCAGTTCTCTAAGAGGATGCTAGAATCAAGAAACAGCAGGTAATGTTGTATCAGACACAGCAAAGTAAAAGTTTGTTCATCTGTGTTTTAGTTTATTTGCTATAAAATGTCCTAAATGACTCAAAAAGTGCCCTAACGTACTCAAACTTGCCAAAATTAAGTTAAAGCATGTCCAAAATGCATCAAAAATGTCCTAAATGACTTGAAAATTGTCCAAAAATGACTTAAAAATGGTTCCAACGAATTCAAACTTGCCAAAATTGAGTTGAAACATGTCGAAAATGCACCAAAAATGGTCCAAAATGACTCAAAAATTTACTTAACAGACTCAAACTTGCCAAAATTGAGCTGAAAAATGTCCAAAATGGAACAAAATGGTCCTAAATGACTTGAAAATTGTCCAAAATAACTCAAAAATTGTCCAAAATGACTTAAAACAGACTTAAATTGGCCAAAATTGAGTTGAAACATCTCCAAAATGCAACAAAAAATGTGGTCTAACTGTGAAATTATGACAAATCTGTAGTTTCTTATTGACACTGGAGAGTTTTAATGACAGTGGAAGTGAAAATGAAGCTTCATCTGAGGTTAATGATGTGAAAATTGCTTTTGTGCTCCTTTAGAACTTGGACTGTTGTTTGTATTTTTTGCTGACTAATTTGGGTTGTAACTATAAGAAAGTACTGTTTCCTTATAGTGCTACAGAAAGCTGAGCTAAACTCAAAACAAGCTGAAAGATATTAATTAAAAAAACACTTCTCTGACATCTATAAACCATTGATTGGTGTCTTTCTTGTAGGTAATTATGGATTAATGACAATCAACCAGCACCAGTTTATAATGTGGCTTACCCATCTGAACCCCAAAACTGAAAGCCATGTTATTTTTTAAAATTTACCAAAATTACACCATTTACCAGAGCTTAAAACTGTAAAAACAGAAAAAAAAGTCTATTTCCAACTTTCTGACAGTCTTTGAATGACTCCTATGTGGCATGCAGTTTCTTTGGGAAAATTCAACAAATTTTAGCAAAAAATCTGAATATTTTACTATCAAAAACACTTTATTCTATGTGCCTCATTCAAAATTTAGCCAAACCTATAAGCTTTTAGTCACCAGATTTAATTAAAAATTTTAAATACTGTGCTCTTTGACACAACTGAGAAGTCATGAGCTCCTCATCTGTGAAAAACAGTCCTATGACAAAAATTCTGGGATTTTTCGGCTGAACTGCAGGCAGTGTTTCCATAAAGCAGAGCAGAGGGAAGACAAATATCGAAACTAATTAAAAATGCAAGCAGTAAAATATCTATAGTATATAGAGCCTCCATTTTTGCAGTATTGGTAACACCTGTGGACACTTGGAAAAATATTGAAAATGTTGATTTTAAAATTTTTGTAAATTTTTAAAAAATAAATTCAACTTTATTTTTCAGTTTTTTAAAAAGATTTTTCGCATTCTAACTTTGTCAAACTGCACAGAAGACATTTCTTAATTGCTTCTACTTCTAGTCGTGGTTGTTCTGTTTCCATAGAGGTGCAGGACTTTATTATTGCAGTGAAAAATGAACCACAGTGAGGAAAAATAAGACAAAAAACACCCAGAGAGCGGGTTTGGAGCTCAGAGGGTTAATCTGCTGATCTGAAAATGAATTTAACTCTGAATCTGCACAGAAACACACCGGCTGTTAGAATCTGCAGTTTCACAGGGAGTTTAGTGCTCCGGCCGTTTCTTGATGAACAACAGGAACTCCATTTTTTTGCACAGTGGGGTTGCCAGGCAACCAGCAGTGTGCACAGGTGCATTTAATAAAAAAAGAAAAGAAAAAATAAAGTGTTAAGTGGCTGAATTCCATTTAGCGGCTTCAGGGTCAGTTTTTGCAGACTCACTGTTGCCGTCAGCACTTCCAGGGAGAATAAAGAGAAGCTACTGTGAATGTTTTCAGTAACACCTGAGCTTTAGAGTCGCTGGTGGAAAATATTAGCTCTACAACAGGTCGACTGATGCTGATTATCAGTGATCAATGAGGCCGATAACCAATATTTTGACAGATATTTGCAGAAAAATTGAAGTTCTTGGTGTCAAAATTTAGAAAAACACTTTATTCTACATGCTAACTTTGTTGAAGTTCTTTTAACTATTTATGTTTCAGTAAAAGAGAATTTTCCACCTTAAACCTTCAGTTTTGATTGGCTGTCGCTAGTGACATGTAACCAATCAGATGGCGCTGTGGGCGGGACATCGCTGTTCAAAACTTCAAAAAATTGGCTGAAATAAATTTTTCTTCAACATGAGGTCAGAATGTCAAGTCCTGACCTCAAAGTCTGACCATAAAATTACACTTTCTTTTTTGTTTTTATTTACTGCATTTAAATCAGCAAAAATATTACTTCTTCAGATATCTGCCATTATTTGAATAAAAAAGTACATATATGAAGAACTGAGAAATGGAAAACAGTTTAACATTGATTTACTTAATAACCTTAAGACAAAGAAGGAAAACCAGGTGAACAGTGTAAATAATCTGCATTTTTATGAAATAGTAATGTGATCTTTTACAAAGTCTGAACATAAAATCACACTTTTGTTTTTACTGTATTTAAATCAGCAAAAATATCATAAATTTGCAAATATTTAAAAAAATATAAATTAAGGATCAAAAAATGAAAAATCTAATCTTACAGATCGTCACTGTCTATATTAGCTGATATTAATATTAGTAATATAATTGCTTTTAAATTAAAAAGTGTATGTATAATATGTAGACATACTTTTTTATTTAAAAGCAAAATTTTTATATATATTTATTTATATTTTTGTATCGTATGTATATTATTGTTCAATTACAGATAATATTTAGCAAAGTCACTGGGAAAAAAAGATTAAATTATTTAGAAAATGGCCAAAAGCTGTTTAAAAAAAAAAAAAAAAAAAAAAAAAAAAAAAACTTACTCCATTAAAATTTTTTTTACTGTATTTAAAATCAGTAAATAAACAAAGTTTTCAGATATTTGTCATTAATTGGAAATAAGGATATATCCATATATATAAAGGACTGAAAGATTGCAAAGAGTTTTTTTACATTGTTATTTCACATATATTTCTGTTTTGTTAATTACAGAAAATATCTAGCAAAGTCACAGAAAAAAATATTTATACACCAAAAAATAAATAAAAATGACCATAAACTGTAAAAAAAAAATTTCAAAAATTTTTAAAAATCTGTATTATCTAAACTTTTACGTGAGCATAAAATCACAGTTTTACTGTATGTAGATCAACTAAAATGTCATAATTTTACATATATTTGCCTTTAGTTACGCAGTTTTTGAACATCTTTCTGTGGAAGGTCGTCATTATGGGATGTCTAACTTGTTGGTTGCTATCTCTGCGTGTGGATGTGTAACGGCTTTATTTTCCTGTTCTTTTTGTTTTTTCTTTTCCCAGCTGTGCATAAGTGTGCGATTAGTGCGTATCGATCAGCGGCTCGGTGGACGGCCTGCAGAGATAATGAGCTTTTTGAGCTTCTTTACTTCAATTAGCAGGTCGACGCTAACACACACACACACACACACACACACACACTGACAGAGGGGGCAGATCTGGTGGGTTTTCCCCCCTTGTTGTCCCCATTTCACTCCTTACACTGGAAAAAATACCCCTCTCAAAACAAGAAAATAAACTTATTTCAAGCAACATTTACCTTGAAATAAGTGAAAAAATCTGCCAGTAGAACAAGTGAAAAATGTCTTGGTAAGATTTCTTGAAATAAGATATTTAGACTCTTGAGATTTTAAAATTAGCTGGGAAAACTTATTTTAAGCTCTATTTTACCAGGATTGTCAAGCTTAGGTGTCTTAAAATAAGCCAGATATGCTTAAAAAAAAAAAAAAGTAGTTTTTCACTCACAAATAGATTTTTGCTTTCATCTAACCTCCTAATTTGAGATGTATTAAACTTATTTTGAGTTTTATTATAGCGGTACTTCTCTAGATTTAAGACCATCTTGTACTTGAAATAAGATTATAAAGATTAATTGAAGCATTTTGAGATATGTCTTCTCAAGGCTAGAAATCCTAATATTTAGTTGTGTTTTGACAGCATTTGTTGTGTTTAAGTCAAAAGTAGACATTTGCTTTGTAAACATTCATGTTGAGTACAAAATTTAAGATGAATTTTACTTATTTTAGGTTGTATAACAGTGACATGACTCTAGATTTAAGACCACCTTGTCCTTGAAACAAGATCAAAACGTGTGATTTAAGCATTTCAAGATATTCGTCCGCATTCAGTTGGTTGAAAATATGTTTATTGCAAATATGACCATGGTTCTTCCTCCCTCATTTATAAATAACTCTACACCATGTAAACAAGTCTAGCACTGAAATCAGCTATTTATTTTGAAATTTGCAGCAATGCATTAGCAAACTGGACAACGTGAACTAATTGCTGATTTCCCAATAAAACGCATTTACTTGAATCAAGGAAAGTTTATTTCTTTAATCCAGATTTTGTAGCTTCTACAAATAACACCTCAGCTTGAAAAATGTATAAAAAATAAAATGGATCTTGTTTCTTGTAAAATTCAACTCAAAACAAGATAATTTGAAGACTGTTTGACACAACAAGACATTTAAGATGCATTGTCTTAAAACAAGTCCCTCCATCTGCTGAAATGTCTCTTGTTAAGCGATAAGTCGCTGACTACTGCAAAAACTCAAATCTTACCAAGTCTGTTTGTCTTATTTTTAGTCACAATGTCTCATCCCACTTGATTTGATAAATTCACTTAACAAGAGACATTTCAGCAGATGGAGGGACTTGTTTTAAGACAACGCATCTTAAATATCTTAAGTCAAACAATCTTGAAATTATCTTGTTTTGAATTGAATTTTACAAGAAAACTCAAAATAAGTTTAACCCTCGTGTCGTCCTGTGGGTCAAACTGACCTGGTTTAAAGCTTGAAAATGTGGAGAAAAATATATATTTTCACAGTGAAACTTCTGAGGTCCACATTTTCAACATTTTTGGGAAAACTGTGAAAATTTTTGGTGGAATAAAAGAAATGTTAAAAATGTTTAATAACATTCACAAAAAAAAATCTAACAAAATCCATCTCCAATTTCGCTGGATTTTCATTGATTTTTATGTGAATATTCTTAAAGAAAATATTAGAAGTTTTACTGATATATATGGAATCACTTTAGATATTTTTAGGATTGTTTTGGAAGATTTTTACTCATTTTTTGAAAATATTTACAAGAATTTTCTTGCCAAATTTGGGGGATTTTTTTAAAAAAAATAAAACTTTTAAGGGAAACTTTTAAGGTATTATTGGAATTTTCTTCCTGAAGGTTTTGCAAATTTTCAGAAATTTGGGGAATTTTTTTGCTGATTTTTTGAATTTTTTTCAGACGAGGAAACAATATTTTTTCATGCCCGTAAATGAAGACAACAGGAGGGTTAATACATCTCAAATTATAAGATTACATGAAAGCAAAAATCTATTTTTGAGTAAAAAACTGCTATTTTTAAGCATATCTGGCTTATTTTAAGACACCTAAGCTTGACAATCCTGGTAAAATAGAGCGTAAAATAAGTTTTCCCAGCCAATTTTAAGATCTCTATATTCTAAATATCATATCTTATTTCAAGAAATCTTACCAAGCCATTTGTCACTTGTTCTATTGGCAGATTTTTTTTTACTTATTTCAAATAAAAGTTCCTTGAAATATGTTTTTTTTCTTGTTTTTAGAGGGGCATTTTTTCCAGTGTGGTGGGTTTTCGCCCCTCGTTGTCCCCATCTCACCCCTTATTGACACAGATGTAGCAGCAAATACTCTTCTCTTACTTTACTCTGGTGGCGATAAGTCACTGGCTACATGTGCTGCTAATGAATATCAACGAATATGAATGTGCACGTGTGTATGTGCATGTGCATGTGTGTGTGTTGCAGCAACTTAGCCTTGGGGGTCCCTCCCTGTCAGAGTGATGCCTTCTTGCAATCAGTCTCCAGGGAAACAGGCAGTAGACAGAGGAGCGATGTCACCTCACCAGGATAAACACACACACACACACACACCGTGATGGCCACACACACACTCAATTAAATCCAGACAAAGGGACATGTGAACACACACGCTTTAGCAGGTGCATCCGTGGGGCGCTAATGTGACAGGGCTGCAAACATAAAGACGGCGCTCCATAGGTGTGTGTACACAGAGGAGATGTGGGGGATTGTTTGCCGACCGACAACAACACACCCATGTGTAGCAACACGCATGGAGGCAGCGTAGCCGTGATGCAACGACATAAAAATAAAAAAAAACAGCATATTTGTACCTGTTAGTAACAAGACCTGTGGGACCCAAGGTCCCTGAGAAGCCTGTGATCTGGAAGATGAAGGGGGGGGGAGGAGGAGGAGCCGTGCACAAGCGCTGAGATGGCTGATAGCTACTTTGGAGAATATGGTTGGTGGGTTTAATTTCCCCGATCGCGCACATGGCACCGACTGACGGGCGGTTAAAGGCCCGGCAGAGGAAAGGTCTAACAGTAAATGTCAGGGAAGCAGCATTGGGGGGGGGGGTTGTTGTAAGCCTGCTGAGATGGCAATGAACCCCTCCAGGGAAACAGAGACATATTTAAAACTCGCCGAGGGAAACAGAGGCTGGATGGAAGGAGATGGAAGGAGTGGAGGAAGGAATATCAGGAGCTAATCAATGAAATCACTGACGCTTATGGTGAGAAACGGGCAGTAAGCTCGGCCTCACTGACAGGTGGCGACAATTCATCAGTTTGAGTCATTTCCTAAAAAGAAAATAAGTCAAAATTCTCCAAACGCAGCTACTAGCTGTGAATATTTTCCGTTATATTGGGTTTTGGGAAGCACTGATCGAAATTTCCCCCCAAATTCTGGCTATTTTTTTGACAAAACGATGAACCAACAATGGAAATAATCATTAGTTGCAGCCCTACTAACAAAACAAACGCAGAAATATATAGTTTCAGCATTGACACCCACTGTTTTGACTCTCAATTCATTCATTTGAGTCTTTTTTTATAGAAAAACAGCCAAAATTCTCTAAATGCAGCTTCTAAAATGTGAGTATTTTCCTTCATCTTGGGTTTTGGAAATCACTAATCACCATTTTCTAAAATTTTTCACCATTTTCTGACATCTATTCTTGACAAAACAACGAACCGACAATGGAAATAATCATTATTTGCAGCCCTACTAACAAAATAAACACAAAAATATAGTTTCGGTATTGACATTAGTTGTTTTGATACTCAGTTCATCCATATTAGTCATGTTTTTAAAGAAAACAAGTCAAAATTCTCCAAACACAGTTACTAAATGTGAGTATTTTTGGTTATATTGGGTTTTGGGAATCACTGATCAACATTTTCCACCATTTTCTGACATCTGCTATTGACTAAACAACTGACTGACAATGGAAATAATCATTAGTTGCAGCCCTACTAACATAATAAATGCTTCAGCATTGACACCAACTATTTTGAAACTAAATAAATCAATTTTAGTCATTTTTTAAAAAGAAAACAAGTCAAAATTCTCTAATGGTAGTTTCTAAAATGTGAATAATTTTGTGGATATTTGTCACCATTTCCTGATATTTTTCACCAGTTTTTTTTTTTGACAAAACAACTGATCATTAGTTGCAGCCTTACTAACAAAATAAAAGAAAACAGCAACTGAAAATGCAGAAATGGATCCACAATCTGAAGCTACAACCATCATTTGTGCCACCTGGTGTCACATCTGTAGACTTGGACGTCATGTAGCTACATTAAATGAGTAAATCCAACAATTTCTACGTCCAAAATACTGCGAGAGCAGATTATGAGAGGAAAGCAGCACGATATAGCATTTCAGCATCAGTAGTGCAAAGTTAACGGCTGTCATTTTCAATACTAATCTACAAGAAAGATCCGTCTGGTAGAGCATCATTTACGATATTTTAAGGGTTCATGGAGTTTTTTTTTTTTAACTGTATTTACAAGACACATAACTTGTTGACATATGCAGCAAAATGAGCAGAGAAACACTGAAAAGGAAGATCTGGTCGCAGAAAACACGAGCAAAACCAGCAAAAACAGTCTGTAAGCAAGAAAAAGGAATGAAGGAAGGAAAATCAGGAGCTGCTGCCGCTAATCAATGACGGTGGTGAGAAACAGGCAGTAGGTGGGCGTCGCTCCCACACTGGACACGCCGCCGCTCGGCCTCGCCTCATTGACAGGTGACAACAGCTGTGCATTCCCTCATAATAGCCGTCACAGGCATGAAACGGCAAAATGATCTATTGATCTGACGGCGACATGCTGAGGTCCCGAGAGTCCGAGGGCCCCGGTTATTCTCAGATAGAGGCGCGAGCTAAACCCCGGGACCTCATGTTCCCTAATAAAATCAATAATAGAAGCCTTTTAAGAGCAACTGTACTCATACTGCTGTTAACATTTCCAGGAGTCAAGGTCCGACGTCGGCGCCGGAGAACCGGAGGCTCGGATCATTAAGGGAGGTCACGGGACACGTGGGGTTAAAAATATCGTACAGTAGAGGAGCCGTGGTGGCAAATTCTAAAAGCTTTTAAAGCATTTTGTGTGAAAAGTCAGCATTCTGCCCGAGAGCAAATTAAATTATTTCACATTCATGAATTATTTCATCATCCAATATTCTCCCTGCATAATCTACCCGGGCTCAACATCTGTGAGTGAATATTTACAGTACAGCAATTTACCGCTCACACTGCTGAATATTCAACACGGGGACAGTTTCTGCAGCGTAAAGGAGAAGTGAGTACACCTCTGTGAAACATGTCACCTCTCAATAATTGCTTCATTTCTGAGTTCAACAGTGGAGGACTTGCAACAATCAATCAACAACAAAAATTTCAGAGAGACTATATGGAAAATTCAAGGCACAAAGCAGCAACTTAACAACAAAAGGTAATCCACCTGTGATTTCCAATTAGTCTAACTACATTAACATGGTTCTAAAATGAGCTGGGAACAGCAGAACTTTCTCATATTTGGACCTATGGGTTGTGTCCATGTCCGCATCATGGCTCCACATGGAAAAGAACTGAACAGAGGAACTAAAAAAATCTGACTGTGAAACTTCACTAAGATGGAAACAAATACAGAAAGATCAGGGATAAATTAAAAATCTGTGAAAGTGTCAGCAGTAATCAGGAGGTCTAGAAGGAGTCATAGTTCCACTAATCAGAAGGTCTAGAAGGAGTCATAGTACCACTAATCAGGAGGTCTAGAAGGAGTCATAGTACCACTAATCAGAAGGTCTAGAAGGAGTCATAGTACCACTAATCAGAAGGTCTAGAAGGAGTCATAGTACCACTAATCAGAAGGTCTAGAAGGAGTCATAGTACCACTAATCAGGAGGTCTAGAAGGAGTCATTGTACCACTAATCAGGAGGTTTAGAAGGAGTCATAGTACCACTAATCAGAAGGTCTAGAAGGAGTCATAGTACCACTAATCAGAGCTCCTAAAATGGCTCCACAGACAGTGAACTACTTCCACAATCCAGCTGTAAAAACAGACAGCAGCTGCTTCAGACTTGGTTCAGGGGTTCTCCATGGAAACCAGAGTTAGTGTGAAGATCAGACAGTGAAGAACATCAACCTCTGTGGATGGAGGACAAAAAAAACACCTCTGCTAGAATAAAATTTGCTAAAGGACATGAAAAAAAGCCTGATGAATGTTGGAGAACATTCTTTGGTCAGGTGAAGATAAATGAGTTCAGATGGAGTCCAGATGTTTAGTGTGAACCTGACCAGGACTACCACAGTGGATGCATAGTCCTGACAGTGAAGCACGGAGGTGGAAGTGTGATGATGTGGGGCTGAATGAGGTCAGAAGGTGTTGATGACATTTCTAGATGAATGTCTGTGGATAAAACAAAAATTCTGGCTGACAAGAAGCTGGAGGAAGAGGAATATTCCAGCAGGAGAACCATCCAAACCACTAAAGAGAAAGTTAAAGCAACATAACCACTCTAGCAAAGAGCAGCTGGAAAAAATAGCATCTAAAGAAGACATTTGTGCACTGAACTGACTTTTGTGGCATAGACCACCTACTTTGAATCCTGTAGTTATAATATAATAATTCTGAACTCTTTGCGTTTAATTTGATGCCTTACATTTCAACTTAGACGTAACGCAGCTACTGTCAGGTGACAATTATGAATCATCTGACACTCACCGTCTACAACTCGTGGTGACATTTGCTATGAAGGCGATGAATGGAAAATCTGAGCAGCGGCGCCATGACGTGCTGACAGGGTTTGAAATCTGTTCTTGAACATGAATATACATACACTTACTCACTATACCCGCAGTTACGAACACCGTGTCCTCCGCTGTTAACCTCCCAGCCTTTCTCCTTCCCAACACACACACACACACACACACACACACACACACACACACACACACACACACACACACACACACACACACACACACACACACACACACACACACACACACACACACACACACACACACAATCCAACCCACCCAGTTTAGTTCCATTCTTATTCTTCATCTCTATTTTTGGGAGCAAGATAGAGCAGCTGGACCTCCGGGAACAAAAAAAAAAAAAAGCTTTGGTAGATGTGCACACGCTGGCATGTAGTTTACTGCTATTGTCAAAAATACAAGCTGTTAGCAGGATATATATAAATACATGTTTGTGTATTTCAGTGATGTAAAATCATCTTTGCCTGCCTTTTTAAAGAAAAGTCAAAAGTCTCTACAGGCAGCTTCATGGATGGATATTTTTCACCATTTTCTGACATTTTTCGCCATTTTCCATCATTTTTCTTGACAAAACAACTAATCAACAATGGAAATAATAATTAGTTGCAGCCCTATTAGCAGAATAAACACAAACATATATCATTTTAGCATTGACTCCAATGGTTATATACTCAAATCATCTATTTGAGTCATTTTTTTTAAAGAAGACATCCAAAATTCTCCAAAAGCAGCTTCATCAATGTATGTTTTTCACCATCTTCTTACATCTTTCATAATTTTTTGCAATTTTCAACATTTTCCGCTTTTTTTCTTGACAAAACAACTAATCAACAATGGAAATAATCATAAGTTGCAGTCTTACTAACAAAATAAATGCAAAAATATATTGTTTCAGTATTGACACCAACTGTTTTGATACTCAATTCATCTATTTGAGTCATTTTTTTAAAAGAAGGCATCCAAATTTCTCCAAATGCAGCTTCATCAATGGATATTTTTCAACATTTTTCATTATTTTTCTTCACAAGACAACTAATCAGCAATGGAAATAATCATAAGTTGCAGCCTTACTAACAAAATAAATGCAAAAATATATTTTTTCAGCATCGACACCAACTGTTTAGCTACTCAATTCATCAATTTGAGACCTTTTTTTTTTTTTTTTAAAGAAAACAAGTCAAAATTCTCTACAGGCAGTTTCACCGATGGACATTTTTCACCATTTTCGATACACAAAATAGCCCTCCACTTCCAATGTGCAGCGTACATATGCGGGGGAGGGCTGGTGCACGCGTGGGTGAGTGATTATCAATAATCAATATGAGGAATCATTCAAAGCTTTCCTCACTCAACTGCTTTAAAGTACTGCTCCACCTTTACTCTGTCCTCCACCATTCATCTCCCATCTCCTGATCTATTTTTCACAACAACCAGCCGCTTCAATTATCTAAGTCAGGGTTTGTTGGAGTCAAATTTAAAGGAAAAAAACATCTATTCATGATGGATTCTAAAGCAGATTTAACTGAGTGGATTCTCCCTTTAACTTCTTCCACCAGATGACTCAATGATTAATCAATGCAACGTGCTCAGATGTGCAGGTGTCCATCGTTCGACCGTTTCAGATGAAGGCTGCATCGATCGGAACTTAAATCAGGCTTTTCATTATCGCCTTTTTTCTCTCTCGCCCTCCTTCCACAGACTTTCATTCTCCCAGCTTCTCTCTTCCGATCACACTCCCCCAGTTTGACGCCCACGAGGAGCCGAGCAGAGAAAGCGAAGGGGAAAACATGAAAGAGACGACCAAGGAGAGACAGAAAGTGAAAGTGCCGGCCGTCTCCTTTGAGAAGAGGAGGAGGAGGAAGGATCGGGCGTTTTCATTAATAAAAAACAGCGATTTTCAAAAAGTCACGAGTGGGAGAGGAAAGAAGCAAAAGACAGCTGGCGAAACAGAAGATCCTTCCAGCGATGACGAATAAGAGAAAGACTCGGAACAGAAGCCGAGCAGAGACACACCCAGCTGGCCTCCACCTGGAGATCTGACGTGATCCCTGCTTCACATGATCAATCATCCATATGTGGCGCCTTATTAGCTAAAGAGAAACGGCACCGTGTGACGAGGACGGACCTTCGCGGGAGGATCTTTTTAAGGGAGGAAGGTGAGACGCTCCGAGGCTCGCCGGCGCTCTCACAAAATAAAGAGACAACAGCAGCCAGGGGCCGATTCAGCCTATTACACTCCCCATTACACAGACAAATGAGATCCTGGCCTCCTACTGATAATCTGCCCCCCATGCCCTCTGCATCGCCGCTACATCACCCAGAAGATGCAACTGTGGAGGCCGGTCAGCGCCGAACACGACCCCCTAAACAACAAGGGGTCGTCTGAGAGGCTGGATTTGGTGATAAAGCGGTTAAATTGGGTCTAAATCTGCAAAAACATGCGACCTGGAGGGTCAATCTATCTGGTGGAACTTCTAAAAAGCTCCTCGTTGCTGTTGACTGGCTACTGACACACAAAACTCCAAAAATTAATCGACAAATCAACAAGTTCCCAAGTAATGCATGCAAGTGTTTTGATCGCCAATTCATTAATCTGAGTCATTTTTTAAAGAAAAAGAGTCAAAATTCTCTAAACGCAGTTCTAAAATGTGACCGTTTCGTCATCTTGGGTTCTGGGAATCACTGATCGACATTTTTCATAATTTTCCGACATTCCTCTCCATTTTCCAACATTTGTCACCATTTTTCTTGACAAAACATCTTCTCGACAATGGACATAATCATTAGTTGAAGTCCTAATAACAAAATAAATGCAAAAAGCAAACCAAAACATCACTCGCACACTTGATCACTCAGCCTCGCCTCATTGACAGTTGATGACAATTCATCAATTTGAGTTATTTTTTAAAAGAATACAAGTCAAAATTGTCTACAGGCACCTTCACTGATAGATATTTTTCAGCATTTTCTGACAACTTTCACATGTTCCATCATTTTGCACCATTTTCTGAGATTGGTTTTTCACAAAACAACTAACCAACAATGAAAATATTCATTAGTTGCAGCCCTACCAACAAAATAAATTCAGAAGTATATAGCTTCAGTATTGACACCAACGGTTTTGATACTCAATTCATCCATTTGAGTTATTTTTTAAACAAAACCAGTCAAAATCCTCTAAATGCAGCCTCTGAAATGTGAATATTTTCCATCATCTTGGGTTTTGGGAATCGCTGATTGACATTTTTCACCATTTTCCAACACTTGTCACTAATTTTCTTGACAAAACAACTAATCAACAATGGAAATAATCGTTAATTGCAGCCCTACTAACAAAATAAATGCAAAAAACAACTCAAAACGTCGCTCTCACACTGTTGCTCGGCCTCACCTCATTGACAGTTGACAATTCATCAATTTAAGTCATTATTTTTGAAGAAAACAAGTCAAAATTCTGTAAATGCAGCTTCTAAAATTGAGAAATTTTCTGTCCTCTTAGATATTGTGAAGCACTAATGGTCATTTTTCACCATTTTCCAACATTTTTTTGGACAAAACAACTAATCGACAATGGAAATAATCATTAGTTGCAGCTCTACTGACAAAATAAAAGCAAAAACCAACCGAAAATACAGAAATGCATCCACATCCCGAAGATACAACCATCATGTGCCACCTGGTGTCGCATTTGTAGACTTGGACGTCATGTAGTGACATTAAAAGGGTAAATCCAGCAATTTATACATCCAAAATGCTGCGAGAGGCAGATTTAACAGAATCAAGAAGCATGCAAAATAACAGGATTGCGCGATATATTCGTTCAGCATCAGCATCGCAATGCAAGTTAGAAAAGTCTGTCCAATATAGCATTATTTACTCTCATTTAAAGGTTCTTGGACTTTGTTAAACTTTATTTACTAGACACATAGTTGTTGACGTCTAGGCTCCACATGGAAATGTTTAGCTGGGAAACTATTTGTTTGATTGCTTAAATCAGCAGCACAAAACCAGATCTGAATGCCATCCAAAGCAAAGCAGCTATTTTGGACGTCTTTGCCAGATTTACATGACATGGGAACGGTTCCAATTTACTTTTTAAAAATTATTTTCATTTTCAATGCAAATGTGGAATGATTGATTCATTCCAAATAGCAAGCAATCTGGTGAATATTCCAGTATTTTGTCGATAAATATTCCAGAAAAACAAAACATTGCAATGTCAGTTCCCCAATAGAAGCTGATTTGATGCAAAACTGGAAACGCATTTAATACAAGATGAGTGTCTTTTACTTCTGTTTTCCCTTTTTTATAGAAACTTCATGAAAAAAAGCAAGCTAAAAAACAAAATGTTGTAATGTCAGGTCCTTCATTGACATTATTTTGCTGCAAAACTGAAGGCACACTGGACTGATTTGTGTAAGGACACAATATGAGTTTCTTTCACTTCTGTTTTTTGGGTTTTTATGGAAATTTGGAAGAAAACAAAAGGCAGAAAGTAAACCAACGAAATGTTGTGATGCCTGTTTTTCCCAACTTCGTGCAACCCTAAGACATATTGTAAAGGGTTAAACTCCAGCTACATTTGCTCCTACATTTCCCATGATGCTTCCTGCCTCGTAAACTCCCATGTTTTTCCATCATCCCAGTTTGTGTTGATTTCAGAGCTGGTGATTTTGCTGCACCGATTTTACAGCTGCAGAAGAACTAAACTGATCAAGACTATTATTGGCTGCCCCTTGAAGAGCCTCTAGTTCGTTTGTTTTGCTGCAAAACTCAACACATTTCACACAACATAAGAGTCTTCCGCTTTTGTTTTGGGGTTTTTATGGAAAATTCATAAAGAAAACAAGCGCCAGAAAGTGAGCCAACAAAATATCACAATTTCAGTTTTTTCCAATTTTGTGCAGCCCTAAGACATAAAGGGTTGTAAAGGGTTAAACTCTAACTACATTCGCTCCTATATTTCCCATGATGCTTCCTGCCTGGTAAACTCTCATGTTTTTGCACCCTCCCAGTTTGGATTCAATACTTTTGTGCATAATTTCATCAAAACATTTGATGTTTTACGGCTGCAGAACCACTAGGAAAACATTGGGTGCACTGCCGGTCCATGTGTTTTTTCCAATTTCGTGCAGCCCTACGACATACTATAAAGGGTTAAACTCTAACTACAGGCACTGAACTGATCAAGGGTTTTTCCACCTTCCCAGTTTGGATTCAATATTTTGTGTAATTTTGTCAAAATATATGACGTTTTACAGCTGCAGAGGCACTAAACTGATCAAGACAATCATTGGGTGCACCACCGGTCCATTTGGTTTTTCCAATATTGTGCAGCCCTATAACATACTATCAAGCGTTAAACTCCAGCTACATTTGCTCCTACATTTCCCATGATGCTTCCTGCCTGCTAAACTTGTTTCAGAACACTTTGTGTAAATTTCAGAGCTGGTTGTTTTGCTACACCGATTTTACAGCTGCTGAGGTGCTAAGTTGCCCAAGACAATCCCGGTGCCCGTTTAAGAGTCGCTCCTCACCTTGGTGTAAACGCCCCACGACAGCTCCGTCTCGATCACCATGACGACGATGCCAAACATCCCGAAGATGAGGGCGTAGTCGCTCAGCCTCTTCCTCTTCTCGAACAGCGCCCTGCGGTGCCCCAGCTTATAGCCAATGTTTTGGTTCTTCCGTTTGGAGGCCTTGGAGGTGCTGCCCCGGGCCCCAGCGCCCGGCGCCCCGACCCCGCCCTGCCGGCTGCCCCGCCCCGACTGCGCCCGCCGGCTCTCAACCAGTGTGTGGTTCTGGTGGTAGATGGACATCTGGTTGGACGTGGAGTCGGTGATATCGTACCCGGCCCGGGGATACGGCGAGTCTTCTTTGGATGAGATCACAATTTCCGGAGGACTCTGGATGGCCGGTTGGTTGGTGGAGGAGGACTGGGTCACCGAGCAGGTGGGAGGGGCTTCCCGCTGTCCGCCTGTCGCCCCGGCAACAGCGGAAACGCCGCCCTCTTTGGTTTCGCTGCTGCTGTCCGACTCGATGAGGTTCCTGCGGGAGGCGCTGAGGCGGCTCAGCGGCTTCATGACCCCGCCGGTGTACTTGCAGGAGCTCATGGCGATCTCCGTGAACGGGTTGCTGTCCCGGCGGTGCACCAGAGGACTGGCCTGCCGGTGCTTACAGCCCCGATCCCGGTCTCGATCCCGGTCCCGTTCCCGGTCCATGGAGGGCGAGTGGGAGGAGTAAAACAGGGCGTTGTAGATGGGCGGGTTGTCTCCGCTCAGGCTGTGCTGCGAGCCCAGGCAGGAGGACAGCGGCGTGCTGGTGGGGTGCAGGGCGTTGGGGATGGGCGGCGGCAGAGGCTGGGCTCCGGAGGACGACAGGGGCAACTTGGGCAGCGACGCAGGGGGCATGTTGGGCGTGGCAGGCGACGGGGAGCTGCCATTCAGACGGTCCAGGCTGGACCCTCCCATGTGGTTGGAGTGGTTGGAGCCGGGCTGGTTGGCGATGGCGACGGTCGGGTGGGAGATGCTGCCCAGGGGGAGCAGGAAGCGCTGGTCCTCATCCTCGCTGCCTCCCAGCAGAGCCAGGCTCAGAGAAGGGGGAGGCTCCATGGTCACGCACCTGTCTACGGGCAGAGAAACGAGAGTCAAGACAGACACACATTCATCATGATGGTAGTAACGAAGGACGGACGGGGAGGGAGGAGGAGGAAGGAGGGCGCCACGATGGATGACGGCCGCTTAAGGAACTCCAGAAGCTGAGACAGAGTGAAGGGAAGTGGTCGTAATTGGGGGAATATGCTGTTTCCTTGAGTCACATTTGAGTCAGCTGCCCAGTCAGCCTGTGTCAGCTCCCAGAGTCTCCCTGTTCTCTCACATCCCACAGCCAGCTTCTCCAGAAAATGTCATCTGCTGGTCGCCAGGAGGACGGGAGCCCGGAGCTGAGGGACAGCTGAGAAGTGAGGCTGATGTGAACCACAACTTGGCTGCGTTTTGATTGATCCAAAACAATAACCTACTTTCAGGCAGCCTGTGATATAACCAGACACCTTCACGGCGCCCTCCTCCTCCTCCTCCTGCTGCTGCTGCTCCTCCACCTACCTCCGACCTCCTCTCTCAGTCCCTGCCGGTCCCCCACGGTGGTTGTCTCGAATCGCTGGCTGGATGAAGAGCGCACTTTTTCTTTTTCATGTTGTCACGGCCATCCCATCATGATGTTGCGGTGGCTCCGTCTCCTCTCATGCGTGCAGCTCCTTCCACAGGTCCTCCGCCTGTCTCTCCCTCTCTCTCTCCCTCTCTCTCTTCTCGGGAGATTTTTTTGCGTGTCGCTTCCCCACAGATGTTGCCTCCCTCCGCGCTCACTTGTGCCGATCAGTTCGCGTCTTCCTCCCCGATCACCGCCGACGGATCGATGGAGCCCATTTTGATCCGGTGACAGTCGTCACCAGATGAGGAGAATTAATCCACGGATTGGGAAAAACAAAAAAACAAAAACAAAGCACCAACAAAATAATAATCGCTCAACCTGTGGCTGCGCGTCACACACACGCTCACAAAATAAAGGTGCGTAAAAAGCGGAGCGCAAAAAAAATAAAAAAAAGACGCTCGGCGCTCAGATGAGCGAGATTTAAGATGTGACTCCGCCGACTGACACTCAATCTGAAGCTCGCTGTCTCTCCCAATCTGTCTCTCACTCTCTCCTCCAACTTCTCCGCCTGATTTCTCCGCCTCCAGACCTGCCGTCCGCTCCCATTGGACGGAGCCGGAGAGGCGCAATAAGCGGTGAAAACAGGTGGCCGGATTTGGAGAGATGTCTAATTTATTGTACCGGGTTATTTCGGGGTTATTCTTTTTTTTCCCTCTTTACTGTAGCGTCGGATAACGTTCATGTGGCCGCTGTGAGGGAAATAAAACGAGCCGATTGGTGGGTGGTGTCACCTGTTGAAGGAGGCTGCAAGTTATGAACAGGCAGAGAATTAGATTTCATTATTAGATTAATCCGTGCGTAAAGCAGGACCCAGGAAAACAAAACAAAACAAGCACACACACCTCTATTAAACTATGACGTCAGCTACCAAACAAAAACAACAGCTGTAAACAAAACCATGACTTAAAACATGACAACATAGATATGTAAACAAAAATATATGATGCATGACACTGAACACAAACAACAACATCAAACCAAAACTCTCATGTTATAACAAAGCTTTGATGTAAGCTAACAAACAAAACAGCAAACTTTTGTAAACAGAAATACTTCTTTTAATACCAAAATTTTGATGAAAGCCAACAAACAAAAACAGATATTTTATTCAAACGTAACTTTGATGTAAGCTACCAAACAAAAACAACAAACTTATGTAAATTAATTATTTCTTTTAACAAAAAACGTTGATGCAAGCCAACAAACAAAAACAAAACAAACATGTTTGCTACCAAACAAAAACAGGTGTAAAATTATGATGTAAAATCATGATGTAAATCAACAAACAAGACAATGTAAATATGTGAACAAAAATATAAAATGAACTAACAACATTTCTATGTAGGCTACCAAAAAAACAACCAACTTATGTAAACAAAAATATTTCTTTTAATACCAAAAATGTGATGTAAACCAACACACAAAAACAAAACAACAGACATATGCAAACACAGTTTGTTCCAACAAAACTTTGATGTAAACTACCAAACCCAACAACAAACGTTTATAAACAAAAATATTCATTTTAATACTAAAACTTTGATGTAAGCCAACGAAGAAGCAAACATTTTATTCTAACATAACTGTGATGCAAGTTAGCAAACAAAAACAAGTGTAAACAAAACTGAGATGTTAATCAACAAACAAGACATATGTAAACAAAAATATATTGTGTACTAACAAACTGTGATGTATGACATCGAACATAAACAACAACATCAAACCAAAACTCTCTCATGTTATAGCAAAACTTTGATGTAAGCTACCAAACCAACAACAACAAACGTTTGTAAACGAACACATTTGCTTTAATAGCAAAACTCTGATGTAAGCCAACAAACAAAAACAAAGCAAATGTATGTAAACAAGCATAGTTTATTCTAACAAAACTTTGATGTAAGCCACCAAACAAAACAACAAACTTATGTAAATGAAATTATTTCTTTTAATACAAAAACTTTGACATAATCCAACAAACAAAAAATCAAAATCAACATATACTTTATTCTAACATAACCATGAGGTAAGCTACCAAACAAAACAACAAACCTATGGAAACAAAAATATTTCTTTTAACACCAAAACTTTGATGTCAGCTACAAAACAAAAACAAACTTTTGTAAACAAAAAATATTTCTTCTCATACCAAAACTTTGATGTCAGCTACAAAACAAAAACAAACTTTTGTAAACAAAAAATATTTCTTCTCATACCAAAACTTTGATGTCAGCTACAAAACAAAAACAAACTTTTGTAAACAAAAAATATTTCTTCTCATACCAAAACTTTGATGTCAGCGACAAAACAAAAACAAACTTTTGTAAACAAAAAATATTTCTTCTCATACCAAAACTTTGATGTAAGCTACAAAACAAAAACAAAACAAACATATATTTCATTGATATGTAACTACGACGGAAGCTACCAAACCAAAACAAGTGTAAACAAACTATGATGTTAATCAACAAACAACATACATATGGAAACAAAAATATATTGTGTACTAACAAAAATGTGATGCATGACACCGAACATAAACAACAACAACATCAAACCAAAACTCTCTCATGTTATAACAAAACTTTGATGTAAGCCAACAAACAAAAACAAACATATATTTTACTCAAACGTAACTATGATGCAAGCTACCAAACAAAAACAGGTGTAAACAAAACTGTGATGTAAATAAACAAAACAACAAACCTTTGTAAACAAAAATATTTGTTTTAACACCAACATTTTGATGTAAGCCAACTGACAAAAACAAAACAAGCATATATTTTACTCTAACGTAACTATGACGGAAGTTACCGAACAAAAACAACAAACATGTCTAATCAAAACAATCTCATGCTATAATAAAACTGTGATGCAAGCAGAAAAACTAATATAAATATTTTATTCTAACAAACTATGACGTCAGCTAGCAAACAAAAACAATAACATACATAAATAGAACTTGTTCTGAAACTATGACATGAGAAGAAGAAAAAACGCACATGTAAACAAAAACATTTCTTCCAAAACCAAAACTTTGATGTGAGCTACCAAACAAAAGCTACAAGACAATAACAACAAATATTTGTAAACAAAAACATATTTTCTTCAAACAACTACCAAAACAGCAAAAACAAAAAAAGTCTAAAAATAGCATGACATAAGCTATCAAACAAAAACAACAACAAATACCTGTAAACACAAACATCTTGCTTTAAATAAACTATGAAATGATAAACAATAAGCATATAAAAATCTCTTGTTACAAAACAAAACCAACAAACAAAGATGTCTAAACATTCTAAACATGAAAACAAACTATGCTGCGAGCTAGCAAAAAAAGAAAGATGTCTAAAAGAAAAACGGCTTTTATGACAACAAAAATATGATGCAAGCCACCAAACAAAAACAAAACTAAGATGTAAACTAGAAAACAAAAACCACAAAATAGACATGTAAATAAAAAATGTCTTCTAACTACAGTAATGTCAGCTACCAAACCAACAACAACAAACGTTTGTAAACAAAAACATTTGCTTTCATAGCAAAACTCTGATGTAAGCCAACAAACAAAAACAAAGCAAATGTATGTAAACAAACATAGTTTATTCTAACAAAACTTTGATGTAAGCTACCAAATAAAACAGCAAACTTCAGTAAACAAAAATATTTGTTTTAACACAAAAACTTTGATGTAAGCCAACAAGCAAAAACAAAACAAACATATGTTTTACTCTAACATAACTATGACGGAAGCTACCAAACAAAAACAGATGTAAACAAAACTATGATGTAAATCAACAAACAAGACAACGTACATATGTAAACAAAAATATATTGTGTACTAACAAACTATGATGTATAACACCGAACATAAACAACAATAACAACATCAAACCAAAACTCTCTCGTTATAACAAAACTTTGATGTAAGCTACCAAACCCAACAACAATCCTATGTAAACAAAAATATTTATTTTAATACCACAACTCTAATGTAAGCCAACAAACAAATGCAATGCATATATGTTAACAAAATAATATTTTGTTTCAACAAAGTGTGACATAAGCTAAGAAACAAAAACAACACAGGTAAAAAAAAATTCTTCTAGCAAGCTATGATGTAAACTAGCAAACAAAACAACAACATACATAAATATCACTTGTTGTAGAACTATGATGTGATAAGAAACAAACGGCACACATGTGAACAAAATATTTGTTTTGACACCAAAACTTTGACGTAAGCCAACAAACAAAACAAACATATATTTTACTCCAATGTAACTATGATGCAAGCAACCAAATGAAAACAATAGGTGTAAACAAAACTATGATGTCTGACATCAAACATAAACAACAACATCAAACCAAAACTCTCTCATGTCACAATAAAACTTTGATGTAAGCTACCAAACAAAACAGCAAACTTTTGCAAACAAAAATATTTTTTTTAAATACCAAAACTTTGATGTAAGCCAACACACAAAAACAACAAACATATGTAAATAAACAGTCTATTCTAACAAAACTTTGATGCAAGCTACTAAACAAAACAACAAACTCATGTAAACAAAAATATTTCTTTAAATACTGAAAATTTGATGAAAGCCAACAAACAAAAACAAACAGATATTTTACTCAAACGTAACTATGATGCAAGCTACCAAACAAAAACAGGTGTAAACAAAACTATGATGTAAATCAACAAATAACATATTTATGGAAACAAAAATATATTGTTTTCTAACACAACTATGATGTGTTACACCAAACATAATCAACAACAATATCAAACCAAAACTCTCATGTTATAACAAAATTTTGATGTAAGCTACCAAACAAAACAACAAACCTTCGTAAACAAAAATATTTGTTTTAATACCAAAATTTTGATGTAAGCTAAAACAAAACAACAAACCTTTGTAAACAAAAATATTTGTTTTAACACCAACATTTTGATGTAAGCCAACTGACAAAAACAAAACAAGCATATATTTTACTCTAACGTAACTATGACGGAAGCTACCAAACAAAAACAACAAACATGTCTAATCAAAACAATCTCATGCTATAATAAAACTGTGATGCAAGCAGAAAAACTAATATAAATATTTTATTCTAACAAACTATGACGTCAGCTAGCAAACAAAAACAACAACATACATAAATAGAACTTGTTCTGAAACTATGACATGAGAAGAAGAAAAAACGCACATGTAAACAAAAACATTTCTTCCAAAACCAAAACTTTGATGTGAGCTACCAAACAAAAGCTACAAGACAATAACAACAAATATTTGTAAACAAAAACATATTTTCTTCGAACAACTACCAAAACAGCAAAAACAAAAAAAGTCTAAAAATAGCATGACATAAGCTATCAAACAAAAACAACAACAAATACATGTAAACACAAACATCTTGCTTTAAATAAACTATGAAATGATAAACGATAAGCATATAAAAATCTCTTGTTACAAAACAAAACCAACAAACAAATATGTCTAAACATTCTAAACATGAAAACAAACTATGCTGCGAGCTAGCAAAAAAAGAAAGATGTCTAAAAGAAAAACGGCTTTTATGACAACAAAAATATGATGCAAGCCACCAAACAAAAACAAAACTAAGATGTAAACTAGAAAACAAAAACCACAAAATAGACATGTAAATAAAAAAATATGTCTTCTAACTGCAGTAATGTCAGCTACCAAACCAACAACAAACTAGCATACAAGCTAAATATCTCAAAAACAGCAACAAATCTACAGTTTAAATTACTAAACCAAAACTAAAAACTGAATTTTAACGCATCCGTTTGTGTCTTCTGTTGTAGTTTTTCATATCTATGCCTTCAGGCTACTTGCTCTTATAGAAAAACTCATTTAATTGAAAATTCAACGATGATTAAAGCCTCGTCGAGCCAAAGAAGGAACGTTTCTGATGCGTGGGAGATGGATGTTAACTGCGGTTTTTCATTAGGATTCTCCGATTTCATTACGATAGATTTATCAATATTTAATTCCTGCTCGGCCCGCTTTAGCCCGCGGCGTAATTAGACCATTCTACCTGCTCTAATCCGTCTAATATCACGGATTTCCACGTGCGTTATGAGCCTTAATCGGATGAGGGCAGACAGGTAATTGTGTGGAAGCAGATTAGGCTGTTTTTCCTACGGCAGGTCGACCTGTTCTGACTTTATGCAACCCGACAGACATCAATAACGCAAAGAAATACGGCCGAGGATGAAATACAGGCTTTAATCTCATGTTGCTTCTTTCTCCAGATTCTCTACACTTTTAAATCCGACAGCAGATTTTTTCTTCCAGGCCAATGTATCGTTTGTCATCGTGTCGTTTGTTCTCCGGATACGATGGAAGGTCAGAGGTCACGGCTGCACCACCACCGGGAAGAGCTGTTTATTTGTCTCTATTTATTGAGGATAATGTTGGAAATGTGACATAAATGAGATAGAAAAAGTAGCTTTGTAAGCATAAACACAATCCTGTGGTCTTTAGTGTAAGTATAGAATAAAGCAGGGGTGTCAAACATGCGGCCAGCGGGCCAAAACCGGCCCTCCAGAGGGTCCAATCCGGCCGCGGACCGACTTTTTAAAGTGTAAAAATTATAGCAGATTTACTGCAGATTGTAAATTAGTAAAACTATAAATTTAAAATAATTTCTAGACCATGACAAGTTGTTTTGATCATAAGTAAAATGCTAGATTGTTCTTTGTTTTTTCGTTGCTTTCCGTCTTGTTTTTTGGAATATTTTGGCTCGTTTTTGTTCTTTGTCTTTTTTTGTCTGATTTGTCGTTTTGCATCTCGTTTTTGTCATTTTGTTTCTAATTTTTGTCATTTTGTCTCATTTTTGTAATGTTTTCTCTTGTTTGTGTTGTTTCTTTGTCTGACTTGTCATTTTGATCATAAAGTAAAACACTATATCGCTCAGTTTTGTTACTTTGTAGACACAGTGATCTGTAGGTTTTAATGTGTAAATGATAAACTGAGGCATAATATTGTTGAAATTGAATTTATTTTTCTTAAGTAATTTCAGGTTGCTCATAATGTTTTGTAAAAAGATAATTCTTGTGGTTATTTATAGGTTATTGTGCTGTGATTTTACTGGTCACTGGTGATCAAACTGGGTTATATGTGGCCATTGAACTAAAGTGAGTTTGACATCCCTGCTTTAAATGATGTAAAAGACTAATAATCTCCGTGAATGTTGTGGCTGCAGGTGTTGGGTCAGTAGAAAACAGCAGCAGCAGAGAGACACTTTGACAAACGCAACGCAACACAACAGAGCCGGGGAAATGGAAAGTGGGGAGCCGGAGGCCCAGTGGGAGATTAGAAGTGACAGAAGGAAGGAGTGATGGCCGCCTGCACCGGGAGCCTTTCACAAGTCTTAATATCGTCAGCGGAGGTGAAGGTTCAGCAGGAGAAGATGGAGCGATGGAGCTCTGAATGAAAAGGCTAGTCCTCAGCTCTGCCCTGAAGCTCACATCAGACGTACGGAGCAGGAAATATGTGAATGAGGAGCTGAATAATAGAACACAAACAGGAATAATGAGGCGGGTTATGCTAACGGTGGAGTATACAGATGGATGCTGTCTCCAGCTGAGCCACAGTTAAACCCCACATCAGTCATCCCCACGCAGAACTTTGATTTATAGGGAGTTTCTATGTGAACGAAAGGTTATTTCTGACTGGAAATGGCATAAATAAGCAGTAAAATATGATAAAACACACACTAGAGAACTACTGCATCAGCTGATTTAGTTTATAGTGCATTAAAGCACTCTAGAACATGGTAGAAATCACCAGGAACATCTGGAAAATAATTTTTAAAAATGCATTTTCTTAAATATTTGTGGCAATTTCAAGGGTGTGAATAATTTGGGACATTGCATTTCCAGGAAAATGTGCAAAAACAAACAGAAATAGTTCAAATTTATGTTTTACTGCTGCATTTTCTCAAAAATTTGGTCATTTCGAGGGCATAATTAGCTTTGGATCTTGTGTTTTCAGGGAAAATGTAAAATAAATATACAAATAAAAGCCCATCCAAGTTTAAAGCCACATAAAAGTCAGTTTGCATTCAATGATTCTGTATAAATCACATAAAACTTCACCTCTTCTCTGTATATATTCAGTTCCAGATGCTAATCTTTCCATCATTCCTACAAAGTTCCAACAGCTGTTGACACACAATGACCAACTCAATCTCCGAAGACGGAGCGCAAACACAGTGAAAAGTTCTAAAATCTCCAGATATCCTGTGCTAAGTTCGCCCACTGTACTGAGAATGATCACTGTCATGGTGCAACCAGCTTCCAAATAGTGTAAAAAGTCCAAAGTTCCATCCTTTTAGAAATATTAGCCGGAGCTCAGAGTGGTTTTCTGTGGTTTTTATGAAGTCCGATGCGTGCTTACCGTCGTGTGAACATCCACTTTCAAAATCTGCATCGGTCAGCAAACCCTGGATGTGCAGAAGAAAATGGACCAAGAGTGGTATCGATCTTCTCTAACTTCTAAGTGAAGGACTTTAATACTTCTCCCACCCTTCTTGTGGTTGAAGGGGAACCTTAACAGCCAGCAGTGGTCCTGTGAACGGACAAACATGGATAATTTAACGTCCATAGATAAAATATGCAACAGTAAGAAACGACAAACCAATAAATACATCGACTGCTGCGTATTTATCTGTCAGAATCTAATTCCTCTCAACCAAATCCTCACACTTCCTCTCGTCTTCCATTTCCTCTCCACCCACCTGCCTGTTGGAGAAGTTTCATGTGAATTTATACGATAACGTTTCCTGCAAAAAGGCTTTTATGTGGCTTTAAAGTCAGAGGGCGGGATCCACTGAAGCCGCAAACTATCCAACCTTTGCTTTAGAGTGAATTTTTATTTGTTCAGCAGGTTTCTTCTGGCTGGAAATGACATTAGCAAGTGATAAAACACAGTAAAACTTTGTGTTACAGATGTTAATGTTGAATTTTGATGGTTTCTATGTTTGTTTTTGTACATTTTTACTGAAAATGCAATGTTTCAAACTATTCATACCCTTAAATTGGTGTAAATATTAGAGAAAATGCAGTTTTTGTCATATTCTACCATGTTCTGCAGCATTTTAATACATTATAAAGTGAGAAAACCTGAAGTTTGATGTGATTGTACAGATTATAGAGTATAATTTCATCAGAACAGTGGCAAATTTACTCAACTTTTGCTTTAGAGTGATTTTTTTTATTCATTCAGCAGGTTTCTAATGGTAGGAAATGACATAAACAAGAGACCAAAGGAGGTAAAATATGGTGCTAGAGATGTTAATGATGAATTTTAACTATTTCTGGGTTTATTTTTGTACATGTCTGGTGGCCCATTAACAAAACATTGGCCGAGGTGTGATTAGCCATGAAACAAACAAGAGAAAGTTGCCAGATGTTAAGATGTTAGTGAGGGTGAAACTTTCCATAGAGAAATCTCAACACTGCATCCACTTACCTGACATTTGCTGCTGTCGACCTTCTACTGTTCAAAGATGGATTCCTTTAAACTTTTTGTCCAGAACTTGGAGATTACTGTCCTCAAAGGAGCCTCCTTCATCCTTCACAAGCAAGTGAACTGTTAAAACAGCCGCAAATCGGCCTAAAACACCTTAACTCTGAGTTTGGTTGAGCACATGAGTGTGGAGAACAAAGACAAGATGGCAGCTGAGAATAAATGGAGCTAATTGGACAGCTGGGAACAGGTGAGGTGGGTGTGGCTGTCAGGTGACAAAGACCAGAAGAAGATGTGAATCTCCACCCTGAAAACCAGAACTAAACCCTCACTTATGTCCTGAGGCTGCAAAGACACCAAAACATGCTCCTTATTGCAGATTTCCAACTTTAAATTAAGTTTTTAATTTTTCCAAAGCACTAAAAGGAGAGTTTATGGGTCATTCCAGAACTGGAGGATATTTTACCCATCAAACTTCAAATAATCCATGTAGAAAATCCTGAAACATGCAGTTGTTGTGTAAATGTTCTTTTCCTGAGACCAAATCTAAAAAAAACTAGGAGAAAAGAATGTTTGAAAATATTTTAAAATACCAAATAAGTCTGGAGTTTCCCCTAAAATGAAATTTTTCTCTTGTCCCCCCTGATGACCAAACTGAATCTCTAATAAAACAGTTAAAATGATATTTAAATCTCCTTTTTTTGGTTTTATTTTTTCATTGATGTCTCTTGTAATTGTGGGAACATTTTTTTAAATCAACGTAATAATTTAAATAATTATTATTATATATAAAACGTGTCCCACAACAACCCTGTTGATGAAGTTTTTGCCTTTTATGTCTCATTTCTGTCATTTTGTGTCTTGGTTTTGTCGTTTTGTGTCATGTTTTTGTCATTTTGTGTCTCGTTTCTGTCATTTTGTGTCTTGTTTCTGTAATTATCTGTCTTATTTTTGCCATTTTATGTCTTGTTTTTGGCGTTTTGTGTCTCATTTCTGTCGTTTTGTGTCTTTTTTTGTCATTTTTTGTATCGTTTCTGTCATTTTCTGTCTTGTTTTTGTCATTTTCTGTCTCGTTTCTGTCGTTTTGTCTCATTTTGTCTCCTTTTTTGTGTCTTGTTTTTGTCGTTTTGTGTTTCATTTCTGTCATTTTCTGTCTTGCTTTTGTCATTTTTTGTATCATTTCTGTCATTTTTTGTATCGTTTCTGTCATTTTGTGTCTTGATTTTGTCGTTTTGTGTAGTTTTTGTCATTTTCTGTCTGTTATTTTGTCTCATTTCTGTCATTTTCTGTCTTGTTTTTGTCATTTTTTGTATTGTTTCTGTCATTTTCTGTCTTGTTTTTGTCGTCTTGTCGTCATCAACACACTTTCAGGTTTCTGCAGATTGTTTACTATGAATTACATGAGGAAGTGTGCAAAAATGCAAACATATGGAAAATTTGCATTAAATCTTTGGAAAAGAGTTGAAGATCTCACAGCGGGACAAAACTAAACCCTCACATTTATGCAGTAAAAGAGTCTAAGTCATCCTCAAGGTCAAATTAAAATTGGAGGAAACCCATGCAGGTGCAAGGAGAACATGCAAACTCCACACAGAAACACAAACTAACCGGTTTAAACCCACAACTTTCTAGCTGGAAACAGTTCTGTCTGCTTCTAACCTTCTGACCGGCGACTGAAAATGTAAACACATTTTTCTCCTCCATTTAATTAAAAGTTTTAATAAACTTTGCCTTGAGAAAATGTATATTAGCAGGAAAGTGTTTTTACTGTAAGTATAAAAAGCAGTGAAGCTCATACAGGACGGACGTTTTATGACCGAGCTGCTAATGCGTCGATGTTTCAGCAGCTTTTAATGATACAGCAGCAGCAGAAGAAGCTGTTTTAACAGCTTCGTAGATGAGATAGAAAGATAAATAGATGCTTTATTCATCTCCTCGAGGAAATCCAAGTGAAACCAGCAGCTCACACATATTATATTTAAGACAGATAAGAAGAATAACGAGCAAGATGATGTGATAATCGTGCTGGTAGAAGGGAAAACAGTGCAAAATCGTGCAGGAAAAAGTGTATTAAAAAGTGCAAATACAGTGTAACAATAGAAATACTAATATTTAATATGTCTATAAAAGGGGTGGATCCTGGATTATTGCATATGTTAATTTAACACATGCTTTTAGAAAAAACTTGATGGAGTTTTGTGTTTTTAGAGCAAAAACGTTAATATTTTTCTCTAAAGTGTGGCGCAGTGGAAGTATAAAGTCAGATTAAGGTTTTAGAATAATGTACCAAATAACTTCTCCACATTTCTGATACATTCAAGTTAACCAGTAGCTCACAGGTTACTTTTAAGAAAAATAAGGAAAGTAACGTGCAAATTGTGGTGGTAAAAGAAAAAAAAAGAAAAAATGTGCTGGTATTTTACAAGAACAAAGAGCATTGAGAAGTCTAAATACAATATTACATGAAAAATAATGATAATAATAAAGATATAGAACAGCAGTGTCAAACTCAGACAGAAAAAGACAAGAAATAACAATAACAACACACAAAATGAGTAAAATGAGATACAAAATGGCAAGAAATAAGACAAACAACATGAAACAAAACAAAAAAGAGACAAAAAATTTGACAAAAAAGTTACAAAGCGACATAAAAATGATACAAATGACAAAAAAATAGAAAAAAACTACAAAAGCGAGAAACAAAACAACAAAAAATACACAAACAAGCATTTGACAAGTTTACAATCTGCAGTTATTGTCTTCTCTGTGGTTTTTACACTTTGCTGGATTGGACCCTCTGGAGGGCCGGTTTTGGCCCTCGGACCGTATGTTTCACACCCCTGATATAGAAGGTGCATTGCACAGATTATCAAGCAGACCAAAAGGTCTTCTTGATGACGTTTTGTATGTTTTTAGTGTTTTTAGAGCAAAAGGTGCAAAATGAATACACAGTAGAAGTATAAAGTCATAGCAGGTTATTAGAATAATGTACAGATTAACTTCTCCTCATACATACACAGACACATAAGCAAGAGAAACAAGGAAACCAATATGCAAAATGATGTGCAAAATCTGTTGGCAGCAGAAAAACAAGTGCAAAATCGTGCTGGTATTTTAAAATAAAGAAGAGTATTAAAAAGTGGACTCAGGATTATCGCGTAGTTTTGTGTGTTTTGTTTATTTTTAGTGCAAAAACTGCATTATTTCTCTCTAAAATGTGCTGCAGCGGAAGCATAAAGTCACATCAAGTCATTAGAATGAACTGAATAACTTCTGAGTGAAAAGGAAACGGGGAAGCAGATTCTTCCTCCAGCATCTGTTGTCGGCCACATGTCTGATTAGTCTGAGGAGTGATGAGTCGGTGGATTGTCCAGCTGCATGGTTCCTCGCTCCATCAGACGTCCTCTGATGGCTGCCCTGCTCCGCCTCCAGCCGACCCTAATGGCTCAGAGGCCCGGAAGCTGAAAAGCCGCAGCCTCGGACCGACACACCACTGCATACAGATGGATTTCTGCACAGCAAACAGCACTCAGAGTGCAGCTAATCAAATCCAGAGAGCGAGAGGCTACGGGGGGTAAAAGATGCGGGGGAGGAGAAGGGGAGGAGAGGGGGAGGCATCAGGGGGAGAAGCTCTCAGAGAGCCGTGGGGAATGTGTCCACTCTGAGTGGAAATCAGTGAAGAACATCTCGCCTCCAAACGACTGTAGCCGTTTAATGAAAGAACTGCAGGAGAACACACACACACACACACACACACACACATGTACACACACACACACACACACACACACACACACACACATGTACACACACACAAGTACACATACATGTACACACACGTACACACACACACATGTACACACACACAAGTACACACACATGTACACACACGTACACACACACATGTACACACACACATGTACACACACACAAGTACACATACATGTACACACACGTACACACACACACGTACACACACACAAGTACACATACATGTACACACACACACACACACACACACACACACACACACACACACACACACACACACACAGCTTCATTAGCTAATCGTATCAAACCCAACCTGTCTTCTGGGTTTGTTTGGTGATGGAGGTACTATTAGTGGTGATGGAGGTTCTATTAGTGGTGATGGAGGTTCTATTAGTGGTGATGGAGGTTCTATTAGTGGTGATGGAGGTACTATTAGTGGTGATGGAGGTTCTATTAGTGGTGATGGAGGTTCTATTAGTGGTGATGGAGGTTCTATTAGTGGTGATGGCGGTTCTATTAGTGTAAGTGATGGAGGTTCTATTAGTGGTGATGGAGGTTCTATTAGTGTAAGTGATGGAGGTTCTATTAGTGGTGATGGAGGTACTATTAGTGGTGATGGAGGTACTATTAGTGGTGATGGAGGTTCTATTAGTGGTGATAGAGGTTCTATTAGTGTAAGTGATGGAGGTTCTATTAGTGTAAGTGATGGAGGTTCTATTAGTGTAAGTGATGGAGATACTATTAGTGGTGATGGAGATACTATTAGTGATGATGGAGGTTCTATTAGTGTAAGTGATGGAGGTTCTATTAGTGGTGATGGAGGTACTATTAGTGGTGATGGAGGTTCTATTAGTGGTGATGGAGGTTCTATTAGTGATGATGGAGGTTCTATTAGTGTAAGTGATGGAGGTTCTATTAGTGGTGATGGAGGTACTATTAGTGGTGATGGAGGTTCTATTAGTGGTGATGGAGGTACTATTAGTGGTGATGGAGGTTCTATTAGTGTTGATGGAGGTTCTATTAGTGGTGATGGAGGTTCTATTAGTGTAAGTGATGGAGGTTCTATTAGTGGTGATGGAGGTTCTATTAGTGTAAGTGATGGAGGTTCTATTAGTGGTGATGGAGGTTCTATTAGTGTTGGTGATGGAGGTTCTATTAGTGGTGATGGAGGTTCTATTAGTGTAAGTGATGGAGGTTCTATTAGTGGTGATGGAGGTACTATTAGTGGTGATGGAGGTTCTATTAGTGGTGATGGAGGTTCTATTAGTGGTGATGGAGGTACTATTAGTGGTGATGGAGGTTCTATTAGTGGTGATGGAGGTACTATTAGTGGTGATGGAGGTTCTATTAGTGGTGATTGAGGTTCTATTAGTGGTGATGGAGGTTCTATTAGTGGTGATGGAGGTACTATTAGTGGTGATGGAGGTTCTATTAGTGTTGGTGATGGAGGTTCTATTAGTGGTGATGGAGGTTCTATTAGTGTTGGTGATGGAGGTTCTATTAGTGTTGGTGATGGAGGTTCTATTAGTGGTGATGGAGGTTCTATTAGTGGTGATGGAGGTTCTATTAGTGGTGATGGAGGTTCTATTAGTGGTGATGGAGGTACTATTAGTGGTGATGGAGGTTCTATTAGTGTTGGTGATGGAGGTTCTATTAGTGGTGATGGAGGTTCTATTAGTGTTGGTGATGGAGGTTCTATTAGTGTTGGTGATGGAGGTTCTATTAGTGGTGATGGAGGTTCTATTAGTGTTGGTGATGGAGGTTCTATTAGTGGTGATGGAGGTTCTATTAGTGTCGGTGATGGAGGTTCTATTACTGTTGGTGATGGAGGTACTATTAGTGGTGATGGAGGTTCTATTAGTGTAGGTGATGGAGGTTCTATTAGTGGTGATGGAGGTTCTATTAGTGTTGGTGATGGAGGTTCTATTAGTGGTGATGGAGGTTCTATTAGTGTTGGTGATGGAGGTACTATTAGTGGTGATGGAGGTACTATTAGTGGTGATGGAGGTTCTATTAGTGTTGGTGATGGAGGTACTATTAGTGGTGATGGAGGTTCTATTAGTGGTGATGGAGGTTCTATTAGTGGTGATGGAGGTACTATTAGTGGTGATGGAGGTTCTATTAGTGTTGGTGATGGAGGTTCTATTAGTGGTGATGGAGGTTCTATTAGTGTTGGTGATGGAGGTTCTATTAGTGTTGGTGATGGAGGTTCTATTAGTGGTGATGGAGGTTCTATTAGTGTTGGTGATGGAGGTTCTATTAGTGGTGATGGAGGTTCTATTAGTGTCGGTGATGGAGGTTCTATTACTGTTGGTGATGGAGGTACTATTAGTGGTGATGGAGGTTCTATTAGTGTAGGTGATGGAGGTTCTATTAGTGGTGATGGAGGTTCTATTAGTGTTGGTGATGGAGGTTCTATTAGTGGTGATGGAGGTTCTATTAGTGTTGGTGATGGAGGTACTATTAGTGGTGATGGAGGTACTATTAGTGGTGATGGAGGTTCTATTAGTGTTGGTGATGGAGGTACTATTAGTGGTGATGGAGGTTCTATTAGTGGTGATGGAGGTACTATTAGTGGTGATGGAGGTTCTACTAGTGTTGGTGATGGAGGTACTATTAGTGGTGATGGAGGTTCTATTAGTGTAAGTGATGGAGGTTCTATTAGTGGTGATGGAGGTTCTATTAGTGTAAGTGATGGAGGTTCTATTAGTGGTGATGGAGGTTCTATTAGTGTAGGTGATGGAGGTTCTATTAGTGTAGGTGATGGAGGTTCTATGAGTGTTTGGGCAGAGCATCAGCATCCAGCCTGTATCTGTCACAGTGCTAATATTTGAAGTCTTTGCCGGGTTCAGGGGGCGGCTGCAGTTTTCCAGAGTCAGCATGATAGCAGAGTGTGTTGTGTGGTGATGCTGATGGACTGGATGTGTGTTTGTGTCAGCTGTCTGCCGGATAGAAAACACGAGTCAGCAAACCGCCGGATTTCCACTCATACTCACTTTTTCCTGACACGTTCAGGGACCATTTCTTTCCTCTTTTCTGCCTCATGGGTGGACTTGAGGTCATTTTTTACTAAAACCAGGTAATATCTATTTTTCTGCAGTTTTACTAGTTATAATATGGAATCTAAAACTAAAGTAAAACTAAAACATGTAAAATAATCAGAATTACAGCTAAACATGTTCATTTTTTCACACCTTCAGCGTCCCTCTTTGAGACCTTCCAGTCCACGTTGCTCAGCTTCTGCTTCTTACTCTCACATTCTCAGCCACTATCTGCTCTGTTTCTGCAGATTGAAATCCAACACGAGGCTTTCAGAGTCGGGCTTCATGTTCTGATGCGCTGCTTCAGGTCTGGCTGCTTTTAACACGAGCTCGTGAAGACAGATCATGACTCGGCACTATTACTCTGATGTGATAATTGCACTCGGCTGCCGTTTGATACCTACATCATCATTATCATCATAATTATGTCGTGTTTTGACCAGTCAGAGTTGACATTCCTGTCCCATTGATGCCTCCGTTAGTGGACACAGAAGCTGAGCAGAATTACTGTATAGACCAGGAGTGACTACAACCCTGTTTAATACCATTTAAATGTCAAATGACTCAAATTCGTAGAAGCCGTCAATTATTGCATTATGAACAGTGGAGTGTTTCCAAAAGCTTTGCAAAGACTATATTGAAAATTCAGGCCGCTAAGTAGAAACTCCAGTGATTTAGAGTTAATCTAGCTGCATGTACTTGGTTCTAAAATGAGCTGTGATCACCAGAACTTTCTCACCGTGAAAAATAATGACCAACGGAACTGAAAAATCTGATTCTGAGAATTCACAAAGATTGAAAATGATCCAGGAAGACAATAAATAAATCAGAGCAGCAGTAATTAGAGGTATAAAAGGAACCATGGATGGTCCACATGGAAAAGAACTGAACAGAATGTCCAAAATGTGTCCAAAATTAGTTAAAAATATTGAGAATGACTCAAAATTCATCTATAATAACTTAAACTTAGTCAAAAATAACTCAAAAATTGTCGGACACAATTTTAAAAATATCAAAATTGACTCAAAATTTATTGAAAACAATCCAAAATTTGTCAGAGGGGACGAAAAATTAATCGCAAATGGCCAAAATTCCTTCCACAGATTTTCTTTTACACTGTCGTTCAAAAGTTTGGGGTCACTTAGAAATGCCCTTATTTTTTAAAGAAAAGCAGTTTTTTCAATGAAAATCACATTAAATGAATGATAAATCCAGTGTAGACATAGTTAATGTGGTAAATGACTATTCTAGCTGGAAACAGCTGATTTTTAATGGAATATCTCCATAGAGGTACAGAGGAACATTTCCAGCAACCATCACTCCTGTGTTCTAATGCTACATTGTGTTAGCTAATGGTGTTGAAAGGCTCATTGATGATTAGAAAACCCTTGTACAGTTATGTTAGTACATGGATAAAAGTGGGAGTTTTCATGGAAAACATGGAATTGTCTGGGTGACCCCAAACTTTTGAACAGCAGTGTATTAAAGTACTGAAGATCTGGAACTTTAAACTTTTAAAGCTATGCAAGATTATTTTAAAATTTAACCTCTGCTTATGTTTTGTACTGCAACATTAATGGAACCAGTTATATAATTTGGACTAATTGTACAGTACGATGAACTCTAGAGGTACGGTGACATATTCAGATGTTCATCCAGGTTCCTTACATCAACTAAAACTGTACTTTTTCTAGAAAAAAAAGATTGTGGTAGAAATCCAGCAGTGTCACTTAGCTGAGAGGTAGCAGACAGCTGACTCAGGGAGACTCACAACAGTAGCCCTGCATAAACTTTACAATCGTGCTGACACTCCGAAACTGCAGTTAGCTTCTGAACTCCTTTAATGCTCCTGAATGTTAGCATCAGGACAGCTGCACACACTTGAAGGCATACTTCCTCAATGGCCTCTTCAATCAAAGGTGACATACGGCACACGATGGAGCATTCCTGTTGTCAGGAGGCTCCAGGCCTTGACTCCCCGCTACCTTTACATTAAATGACGGCTAAATTTGAACTCAGAAATGTGTGGACGCAGATCAGGCCACCAGCTACCAGAGAGGGTTGGTGTTAGAGGTGGAAGGAAACAACCGTGTGTTTGTTTTTGCAGCTGATCCACGGTGGGATTCGGAGGAGTTTAAGTTTGGCATCATTATAGACGTCTGGATGCACCTCACGTGTTCAGGGATTCAACTCGGCTCATTAATGGCTGTTTCTGCTGGTTGGAGAAACAAGCCAACGATAAGAGATTAGTTTCAGATCCAGAACAGGGATGATATGTTCTATCTACATACATCCAGGCCTGGAGGTTTAAGGCAGCAACCATGAACTACAACATCCCCAGTGTTAGTGTGGCCAGGTACCTGTTAGCTCCAATAAAAACATGCAAAAAATATCTACGAAATCTAGCAACATGCTGGAATATTCCTCTTCTTCCAGCTTCTTGTCAGCCAGTATTTTGATTTATCCACAGACATTCATGGTGCATCTATACATGTTGCTCTCATGCAGCCCCATATCATCATACTCCCACCACGTTTACACCAAACATGCTGGACTCCATCTGAGCCCAACTCATTTACCTTCATCTGACCAAAGAAAGTTCTCCAACATCCATCAGGCTTCTTTTCATGCATTTTAACTAAGTTTAACTTGTCTTTTTGCCCCCCAAAAACATTTTCTTGTCCTCCAACCATGGAGGTTGGTGTTCTTCACTGTCTGAGCTTCGCACGAACTCTGATTTCCATTGTTTTTCACAGCTAGATTGTGAGAGTAGTTCACTGTCTGTGGAGTCATTTTATGAGGACGACCACTGCAGCCATGATTAGTGCTACTATGGTTCCTTCTATACCTCCTGATTACTGCTGACGCTGTGGTTCTTCTTCTTATTCATCTTCCTCTAGCCTTTTCCATCTTTGTCAAGGCTCACAGTCAGATTTATTTTCAGTTTCTCTGTTCAATTCTTTTCCACATGGAACCATGATGTAGACATAGACACAGCCCATAGGTCCAAAACTGAGAAAGTTCTGCTGTTCCCAGCTCATTTTAGAACCATGTTCATGCAGTTAGACTAATTGGAAATCACAGGTGGACTCAGTTTTGTTGCAGTTTCTTCTTTGGGGCCTGAATTTTCAACATAGTCTTTCTAAAGTGTTTGTTTTTGATTGTTCATAAGAGGAAGTACTCGACTGTTTAATCAAAAATAATGGAAATGATGACATTTAAGTGATATCTTTCATACTTTCAGTGCTGTAGTTTAATCTAACTACAATCCGACTGAGTACTTCTTGTAAAATGACCAAGTACTCCTACAGCGGTTGTGCCATCTGTCAGTTTAAGTGGCACAGTGTTTGTTCTGTTCCCATGTTTTGTTATTATAGCAGAAAGGCAGTGAAGCTGTGTTGTTTTAAAACGATGACCGGCACTAGTCATCATCCTCACAGCGGCTTCTCCAGGTTCCCTCTTTTCCTCTCCGATGCTTCAATGATCCACCGCTCCATCCTGTCACACCTCGGATGACTATGATCTTGTGCTTTCTGAGCTTAAGCTATTTCTCTCCTCGCTTTAGCCTTCATGTATTCCCTCCATCCCCACTCTCATTTATTTCCATTGGAGAGCATCGATTGGCTTGTTTAAGCCTCTTCGGCCTGGACTAATATTTCACTTCATGCAGCCTCATTCCACTCGTCCATGCCTCCCTCCTTCCCTCCCTCTGTCATTAGTCCTGCCCTCCCACCATCCAAACCCTCCAGCAGAGAGACAATATGAATCCGACTTGATGGGTGCAGATCCTAATTGAAACAGGCCTTTATTATCATCTGCATCTACATGTGAATGTTTATAACTTCACCCGGATTGATTGATTTCTCAGCTCCTAACTGTAATTAACATATAAATTGGTGGAACCATTACACTGCAAAAACTCAAAATCTCACCAAGTCTGTTTGTCTTATTTTTAGTCAAAATGTCTCGTCCCACTAGATTTAACATAAATTCACTTAATAAGAGACATTTCAGCAGATGGAGGGACTTGTTTTAAGACAATGCATCTTAAATATCTTAAATCAAACAATCTTGAAATGATCTTGTTTTGAGTTGAATTTTACAAGAAAACTCAAAATAAGTTTAACCCTCGTGTCGTCCTGTGGGTCAAATTAACCTGGTTTAAAGTTTGAAAATGTGGAAAAAATATATTTTCACAGTGAAATTTCTGATGTCTACATTGTTGGGAAATTTTTTAACATTTTTTGGTGGAAAAGAAGAAATGTTAAAAATGTTTCTTAAGAACATTCACATAAAAAAAATCAACCAAAATCCAGCAAATCTCACTGGATTTTGGTTGATTTTTATGTGAATGTTCTTAAAGAAAATATTAGAAGTTTTACTGATATATATGGCATCACTTTAGATATTTTTAGGATTGTTTTGGAAGATTTTTACTCATTTTTTCAAAATATTTACAAGAATTTTCTTGCCAAATTTGGGGCATTTTTAAAAAAAAATATAACGTCTAAGGGAAACTTTTAAGGAATTATTGGAGTTTTCTTCCTGAAGGTTTTGCAAATTTTCAGAAATTTGGGGAATTTTTTTGCTGATGTTTGGATTTTTTCAGACAAGGAAACAATATTTTTGGTAAATGAGGACAGCAGGAGGGTTAATACATCTCAAATTAGGAGGTTACATGAAAGCAAAAATCTATTTTTGAGTGAAAAACCTTTTTTTTAAGCATGTCTGGCTTATTTTAAGACCCCTAAGCTTGACAATCCTGGTCAAATAGAGCTTAAAATAAGTTTTCCCAACTAATTTTAAGATGTCTATATTCTAAATATCATATCCTATTTCAAGAAATCTTACCAAGCCATTTTTTACTTGTTCTATTGGCAGATTTTTTTCACTTATTTCAAGGTAAAAGTTCCTTGAAATAATTTTTTTTCTTGTTTTGAGAGGAGCATTTTTTCCAGTGTGTGTCTTTAAAATGTTTTTTTTTTTTCAGAAGTTGTTGGGAGTCCACGTGACTGAACCAACCCCTAATGAAACACATCGTTTATCAATAAAGCTATTTATGGGGCATTGCGCTGATTGGCTGCCGATATTGTCGCCATCGTCTTGTCCCCCGACAGACGCAAACATTGCCGAGCTGGAGCCAAAACGCGGCTTTACTGCTGCACTGAAGTGATTCACAATTAGACCGTGAACATCAGTATCTGCTCCCAGCGAGACGTCAGTCAGAGTGAGAGCTCTAAATGGTTGGTTCGGAGGTTATTGCATCCCATTACTGAAACACCACTCATCTATTAATATGATTTTTACAGTACATAACTAACATCTCAAAGGATGGGTGAATAAATCTCATTATCACTTCCCTTCTGGTGTAGCGCTCATTCATCTCTCTTTGTACGGTTTCGCCCAAAATGATGCATAGCTGTACCAAGTTTTGATTTATAGCTGAGAACAGATGATGCAGTAGTTCTCTGGTCAGTTACTAGTTATGGCTGAAACTAATGAGCTCAGTGAGGACCTCTAGTTGCACATTGTTGCTGCTCACAAGAATGTGTGGAGGAACTGAAGAGCAGAGTGATGGAGAGGAAGCCTTCAAAGAGCTGGAGATGGACACTTGGAGGAACTAAATCCCCAAAAAACTAGAAGAACTACTGGTGGACTGATGTGGAGGAAATAAAGACTTTGACACTCATTACTGAGGAAGAGGAGGAACAATTCCTAAATCCTAAATTACTGTATTTTTACACTTTTGTATCTGGTTAGATTTTAAACTGTGCTCGGTTGTCAAAGTTTAAACCCAAATTGGTTCACAAGAGACACAAATACAAGAACATCAGAACCTAAACACGCAATTAGTGAGAGAATGTGTCACATTCTAGCGAGCTGGTCTATAGATAAAATGTCAGCGGCTCACAGATCGTAATAAGGATCTGAACCAAGCCACCATGAGCAGCCTCTCCCTCATCTGAACAGCCTGTAGGAAGAAGGTGTGCTCACGCTTCCATCTGCTGATCCTTTGGAGCATTGCAGAAGACTGTGCAGCTACGAGGAGCCCAACGCCACCCCGAGGAAACCAGTCCCTGCTGCACAAACTACAACCTTCTGCCCAGTCAAAACCAAGTGTATAAAATCTCTGTTTAACTGGAATCCACGGCTTTGTCAAGGATGAAACAGCGACTCTTGCCTTAAAAAATGCACATAAACCCCATGAAAGTCTAAATTTAACCCTCCTGTTGTCTTCATTTACAGGCACTAAAAAATAGTGTTTCTTTGTCTGAAAAAAATCCAAAAATTCAGCAAAAAAAAAATTCCTCAAACTTCTGAAAATTTGCAAAACCTTCTGGAAGAAAACTCCAATAATTACTTAAAAGTTTCCCTTAAAACTTTTATTTAAAAAAAAAAAAAAAATACCCCAAATGTGGCAAGAAAGTTCTTGTAAATATTTTGAAAAAATAAGTCAAAATCTTCCAAAAAAAAATTTCTAAAAATATCTAAAGTGATTCCACTTATATCAGTAAAACTTCTAATATTTTCTTTAAGAACATTCATATAAAAATCAACCAAAATCCAGTGAATTTTGTTGGATTTTGGTTGATTTTTATGTGAATGTTCTTAAGAAACATTTTTTCCACCAAAAAATGTTCAAAGCTTTCCTAAAAATGTTGAAAATGTGGACATCGGAAGTTTCACTGTGAAAATGTTTTTTTCATCATTTTCAAACTTTAAAACGGATCAGTTTTGACCCACAGGACGACACAAGGGTTAAAAGCATCATTCAGACGTTTCAACCTCCAGGTGATGCAAGAAGAAATAAAACTGGACCGCTACTCATTTTATTTTTCAAAATTTATTGGTAAAAAAAACAAACAGCGTATTCCATTTGCAATTTAATCAAAACACCAGGAACAAAAAAGAGAAAAGAATAGAAAAGAAACTTTTGATGATTTACAAAATATATACATTAAACCTACACAAATACACACACACACACAGAGACACACACAGGCGTACTGTATTTACAGTGGTATAGTCAAATATCCTTTTGGCTGCACAATGGAGTCCAGAAGTCTGCACGTTCTAACGGACACACAAATACAACATTTCTTGTTTTGTTTTTTTAAAGCCTTTTATTGAAGAAATGACAAATAAAAATGAGTAAAAAATGCAACAAAAACTGTCTGTATTGCTTTTTCATGAAGTCTATCTCTTATGTGCATAATATATCGAGTTCTTATCCACAGTATGTATATTTTTTAATGGATATTACAGCTGTGTATTGTCCACAGATCACCTTTAACTCCCGCCCGTGGAAATAAAAGATTTATTTTCAGTCGAAACAAAACCGCCTCCATCAAACCATCTCATGTGTTACAGTGTGCTGCTGACTTGCATAGCTTCTCTTCGTGAATCGATTAGTTTGGTCTGAAAAAAATACCAGAAAACCGTGAAAAGTGTCGTTTCCGAAGCACCAAAGTGACACCTATGAATGTCTTCTGTCACACAGAATAAAAAATAGTCAGTTTGCTGTCCTAGAAGAGTAAAGAAAGACCTTTTCTTTAAAAAAAAAATAAAACTGATTAATCAAAACACCAAAACAACTGTAGTCGACATTAATTAATTAACCGTTGCAGCTCGATTAAAAAGTTTTAAAAAAGCACGTTCACACGGTCTTAAAAGAAAAAATGCAAAAAACAGTTTTAAAGAAAGAAATGATCAGACTTTGGGACTCCACTGCACACCTGTGTGTTCATGTATCTGTGTATACTTCATGTATATATTGCATCATCCGTCCAAATCAACGACAAGTCATTCTCCTGTCCGTCAAAGAACAGAACCGTCCTCAGTGAGTGAACCGTGCAGCAGAACGAACCCGGGAGCCTTTATTTTTTTCTTTTAAAAGATGTACAATGAAAAACGAAGCAGGTAGGACAGTCGAGGCTTCCCGGGACTCGGCGGCACAGTGAGCTCCTGACGACCGATTTGACAGAACAGAAGAAGAAAAGAAAAAAGACACGACGAAACGACAAAAGCACACACACGGTATTGTACTTCTTCTTCTTGGAGGTGGTGACATCAGTAATTCTACATAAAAGCTGGAAAGCACAGACGAATGATGGGACAGTTGGAAGGGCCGCACTGACCGACGCTACGCTGAAACCATGGCAACAACATGTGGACAGACTGCGGGTGGCTCTTTTTGTTTTTATTTTTACAGCTAGTTTAACTGAGAAAAGCCCGACTGGCAACACAAGTTGTTCCTCTGTACAGTACAAGAGTTTACGCACAGCGACTGATCTCAGAGTTGACGTCTAAAGGAAGGTCAGTGCGATTTTCCGTCGTTTCGGCTCGACGTCCTTTTTGATTTCCATGCAGCGGGGAGCGGAAAATAAAAACCTTGAATCGCAAATGTGGCGAGCAGAAAACAGGCCAAACGATCTGGATTTGTTTGGTGGTGAAAGAGTGGAAAAACGACGATGAAAGAAACAGTAGAAAGGACGCTAACCGTTGAGGACACTAAAGCAGCGTCCCACTTCAATCTGATTCCTGTTTAGTGTTTGCGATGTTCTGTACCTGCCTCCAGGGTTCGCCCTCCACTCGTCCTGTCCTGTTCCATCGCTCCTCCTCGGCAGCCGTTAGCCATGTGTTCGCATTCAGTTTGATTGTCCTTTTCCTTTATATGCTTTGTGCTTTTTCCTGCTCTCTGCTACTGAAGCTCCTCCTGCTTGAACTCCATCGCTCCTCCGTTTCTACTGTTCCCGCATCCGCCGTGGAGGTTCGAGCCGTTGTTGCCCTCGTCGGCCTCGAAGCTCTTCTCCTCCAGCGGTTTTCCGATCCAGGCTCCGTAGCCGTGGTCGCTGAGCGCCCGGAAGAACTGATGCTTGGCGTGCTGGAAGGACAAGGCCGCCATCTTGGCCTGAGCGTAGGAGGGCAGCGAGAGGAGGTCGGTCCGGCCGAAGCGTTGGCACAGCGAGCGGAACAGGCAGAACAGGTTGGACTTGGACACCCGGGACACGGCCAGTTTGTTCCTGGAAGGAGGACAACATGCCAGTGTCTTTAGCGCATAAAACAGTGACCATCACGATTTGCTCTGATTATGCAGCATTTCCTGTTTCGCTCAGTCGTTCTTTCTGTGGTCCAGGTTCCACATTCAGTGAGCCGGACCAGTAAAATCACAGCATAATAACCCAGAAATAACCACAACTCCACATATTTCACTTTGCTTTAGTGCAAAAATGTTCACATTTAAAAAACTATCTTTTTACAAAACATGATGAACAACCTGAAATTTCTTAAGAAAAATAAATTAAATTTCAACAACATTCAGCCTCAGTTTACCATTTACACATTACAACTTCCAGATCACAGAGTGTCTACAAAGAAACAACATTTAGTCATCTGGAAATGAATGATATAGTATTTTACTTTATGATCAAAATGATAAAAGTCAGACAAAAAAAGCCATAAAAAAACCCATAAAAACACATTGATTCATATAGGGGTCATTTTTGACCCACTAATGGCAGACTGTAGGGTCCAAGCACTCGTACATCTAGGGGTTAATAGAAGTCCTGATCAGGACTGAGCTCAGTGACTCTACGTACCCATCGAGTTGTCCTTTGGTCCCGTCCAGCACCTCCACGCTGTGCTGATCTGGGAAGCTCCAGTTCACGCTGGACTCCTTGGTTTTTCCTGTGTGACGTGTCGAGTCGTAGACGCTCACCCTGCCCACCTACAGTCCAGCCAGGTGGTGTCAGAGGAGGCAGAGAGAGACAGAGAGAGACAGAGAGAGAACATGTTGGACATTTGGGTGAGTCAGAAATTCCACAAATACTTGCATGAATGCACAAAGCAATATGTCGAGTTCACCGACGTGTAAATGAAAGCTGTGAAAATGTTAAAAAGAGGGGAAAACTGGCTGGACTCAGTGTTCAAGGAACTTTAAACGGTTCTCAACCTCATCTGGAAACACAGGGTGAAAGTGTAAACTATGAAGCCTTTTATTAGTGTCCACAAAAACTCAAATGTTTGAAGAAATCAAAGGAAAAAAAGAGAGGAGAGTTTAGAGCTGCTGCCATTGAACCGGGGATCAGGATGTATTTTTTCTTCTTCTTTTTTAACCAGTATTTGGAGCCGATGTGCAGAGAAGCTGTCATTCATAACTAGACTTCTTCATTAAAAAAGCTGACTATAACGGAAACGGCAGTGATTCAATTATCACCTGTTTCTCTCCTGTTCTTCTCTATTTCCTTAATCTGTCACTGTTTTGTCACTTTCATAGCGAATTAAGTTCCATATCTTAAAACCTTATTAATTGCGGCTTACCTTCTAACTTAGCCACTAGCATAGCATTAGCTACTGTGAGAAAAGCTGATTTCCTGGTTTGTGTCTTGTTCAGTTTTTGCTGCTTGAGAGACATTTCTGAGACCACAGGGTGACAACAGACGGAGAGAAGAGGCTGAAGTAAGAGTCACTAAAAATACAGATAATGGGTCTATCCCTACACCTTATTCACCCAACCTGCAGCATCTGACTTCCATCTGCTCCCCAGACTAAAATCCTACATGTGTGGTCACCATTTTTAGAGTGATGATGAAGTGATGCATGCTGCCGACGTAAAACTAGAGGCTCAAGATGTGAACTTTTTCCTCAAAGTGATAGTGAAGCTCAAACATCGCTGGACCCAGTGCATTAACGTTTGAACTGTTGCTCACATTAGTCACCCAATATGCACTGACTTCTATCTGTTCCCTGAACTAAAATCCTGAATGCATAGTCGCCATTTTCACAGTGATGATGAAGTCGTGCATGTCTTTGAGGAATGTGTGGAATCTCAAGAACCCAACTGTGACCTTCCATGTGAGACTATGTTTAATAACACAAAACAGACTTTCTAATGTGGCCGAGAACTTTTTGAAGCTCCTGGACTTCCTCCATGTTTCCTGCCGGCGTGATAGTGACCAACCTGCTTTTTCTTTGCTAATTGATGGATGAGCCAGATTTAGGATGAGCGATAAAAAAACAGCTGCGCGGACACAAACAGGAGCGCTGGCAGCTTAATTGATGAATCTAGTGAGAACGACCTCAATATTCCTGATTAATGTCCAAGTGCGGCTGCCAAAAACTTGTTACGTTACCTCGGGGTGGTTCAGCTTGAAAGGAGAAGGGAGGCTCTGGGCAAATGCCTCGCCGTCTCTGGCCAGCCGACAGCAAACAGCACGAGTCAGGTGACCGTGGCTGTACAGGTAACCTGCAGAGGAGAGCAGGTTGTAAAACACCAGTCTGAGCCAAGAAGCAGAGTAAACGTGGGCGTTCATGCCGTTTAACAGCAGTCACGTCGTCGGTGCTAATGAGAATCTTTATCCGGCGGCGTCTCACCGAGCGTGATGGACTTCAGGTAGATGGGGTGCAGGAAGTTGGAGAGCAGCGCCCCCTGCAGGCCCAAAACGTTCCAGCGGAGGATCTTGTCGCTGCAGCTCATCGTCCGAAGCCTCTCGCCGTGCTGGATGCCGTCCCAGGTGGGAACGATGGCGCTGGATTCCACTGGGATGGTTCCCTCACCTGGTGCAGGTAACAGCACAGTCAGACTGCTGCTTACAGGTTAATTAAAGTGTGGGAGGTCGGTTTGGCGTCTCACCGTTCTCCACTTTAGTGCGAAGCTTCCCCTGCTTAGCGTTTTCAAACAGAGGCTGGTGACCCTCGACTTCATCTCCGGCTTCACTGCAGGATTTATCGAACAGAGCGCCGTCCCCACAAGGTGCCGTGCTGAGGATTAATTTAAGAAAAAGACATATTAATATGACCCAACATCAAAATAACAGTCAGTTTAACAGTCTAAAAGTCACAATACCTTAATAAAAAACTGACAAAAAAAATGCCAAAAGGACACGATTTATCCTAACCAGAAACTGTATCAACAGGTTTTCCAACTATACTTCAAATAATCTTTTATAACAAGCCAAAACCTAACAGAAGATTTTATTTTAATTTATTTTTTGTTTGAGAAAATGCAGTTTATTTATTTCAACTGCTTGTTATATTTTCACAAAAAATCAATTAACATTTGAACAGTCAGTACCGTTGTTTGTTGTTATTGTTGGACCAGAACTACAAAAACCTAATTCCTTAAATGTGAACATTTTCAGAATGTACTTTTTTGCACTAAAACAAAGGAAAAATGTGGAGCTGTGGTTATTTATAGGTTATTATGCTGTGATTTTACTGGTCCGGTCCACCTGAGATTAAATTGGAGTGAATAAAACTTAAACTAAAATGAGTTTGACTAGTATACATACTTTAGATATTTACATTTTTACAGCCTCTATTCTACACATCAGCTGTAGAAAGATGCTTCACTGTGCTAGACGATGCTGGAGAAAAGAAACACTAAAAAAAGTGGCAAGTTTAATTAATTCACTATGAGACGTGCGCAGCGGTTTTTTAGCACCTCAGGAGTTCTTCCCGTGAAGTAAGTACTTTTCTCCTCTCCAGAAAGTGTTTCTATGGCGATGTTTTCTCATCCAGAAGACATGAAAAGGTCCCGACTGCCCTTACATGACCTGTAAGTTCCTGCACTGCTAAAGGACTTCCTGCTGTATGTGACTAACAGACAGAGCAGAGTGCTGGGAGGAGGCGAACAAGGAGAAAGAAAACATCCGATCCTCCCACCTGATGTAGAGGTGAAAGGTGATGTCAGATTTGATCCGCAGTTTGCTGTTCTCGGCCGGCTCGAATATACCGTCGTCTGTGCCGTCGCAGTGCTTGAGAAGCTCGTTGTACAGAAACCTGAGAGCAAAGGAGACGCAGAGTTGGACTTATAAATAATGACCTGCAGGGCTGAGGAGAGGAGGGGGGTATTTTTAGAGCGTTGATATCCATTTCTACCGAACAAATCCCCTCCTGGAGATGATTTCGGCATGGCAGTCGTTAACCGTCTCCCCTTTAAGGCTCAGCTCCTCCCCTTTAACGCAGCGATTTCCTGACAGGAGGAAAGAAAAAGGAAAACAAGAAGAGACACGTTCAATGTCAGAGAACATGACAATGGTTCTGCAGTGACCTACTTTGTGACAGCAACATGCCTCTGAGCACCGCAGAACCCAACATCACAGAGGAAAGCGATGGCAGTGCAGTTTTTCCCCCCTTTCTGCCACACTGTCCTGTTTTCTCCTCGTTTTTACCGCCTCGCTTGTTTCAGAGGTTAAAAGGTGAAGCACGTACCAGTTCCGAGGCTGACGACGGTGCCCAGGCCCTCGCCTCTCCTCATGACGATGGTGGCCAGGATCTTGCGACCCAGAAGGCTGTGTTGGATCCGGGTGGTCAGAGAGTTGAACCGCTGGTGGCTCAGCATCGCTATCTGGTCGTGCAGAGTGCTGCCGCTCACTGGAAGCTGAAACAAGACGGGACCGCCAGAACGGAGAGGAAAAAAAGAGTTATTCAATCTTACGTATGCTAGATATTAGTCAGGCCTCTCTGATTATATAATAGAACCAAAAACTACACTTGCTTTCAAAGCCAAATCTTAAAAAAAGTCTGATCTAACCCTCTGAACTCTGAGCAGATTCTGGACATTTCTGTGCTCCTTCACTGTGAGCTCATTTCTAACTCTAATACGAAGTCCTGCACCTCCATGGAAACAACTCTCACATTTCTTTTCTACAAAATATGATGGATATAATGCTGAAACAAGAGAAAAAAAAACACAATTACAGCATTTTTCAAAGCGCCCACAGCTGCTGCAGACGCTGGAAAAAGGAAGCGGCTCTACAAAGCTACAGATGTTTACATTTTTTCTTTTCTTTTCACATTCTTTCTTTCTTTCTTTCACATTTCAACACTGGTGTAAACCCACAAATTTGAAATTAAATAAAATGAGGATGTGCAGCTTTTATTTTCAACTCAGAATCTCAGGATATCTTTCATCTGGCTCTGGTTATCTTCTGTAAAATGTCTTTGATCTGTCAGCCTCTGAGTAATCACTGCATCGGATTTTCAACTTTCAACTGGTCCTTGAACCAATCGTGAGCTTAAAATTGTGATATTTTATCAAAATCACTGTGTTCTACTTGTCTTCATTGCCACACACCATAAAAAACAATAATTACTCATTTCACAAAAATTGATAAAACCTAGAATCAACACGTGTCGATTTTTTTCTTTTTCACAAGATCAGGATGGTGCCAACTGCTTATTTTTGCCAACTTTCAAAGTGAAACATGTAGAATAAAGCAATTTTGATGAAAAAGCACAACTCTAAGGTTAGCTTTGGCTTCTCTTTTTGCCTCTGCTCTGTCTGCAGTTCACCTGAAAACTCTCTGAATATCTGCTTAGTGACTGTTGGCCACAGCTGAGCCAGTCATGGCTTTATGGCTGCATCCTTATGTGCATTTTTTTTTTTTTTGTTTTTTACAGAATCTGGTTATTGCAAACAATTTATTTTTTGCTGTCTGACCAAATATAATTTTAGTTAGTTTGTTTTTCTGACTGATGCGCAAATCACACATGATTAGCTCGACTTTCTTTCTGTTTTTACAGTTTATTGCTGATAAATAGTGTAATTTTGGTGACTTTTTAAAAAGATAACGTCTTTCAAACTGAGGCTTTTGGAGTTCAGAGAGTTAGTGACTGTGTATGTTTTACATGAGGTTACTCAGTAATCTGAATGTTCGTATTGACATTTTTGCTGTTATTTTATCAGTGTAAGTGAAGTGATTAGCTCATTAACTAAATCACAGGTAGTCAGAGAAGTGAATCCTGTTCCGATGCTTCTTCCTCTCATCCCATCATGTTCATGTTCAGACAAAGCTCTTTTCAAGCTGGTGCACGTTCAAAAATGTAAATAAAACATGTGAAATGGTGAAGAAGTCAGTACCTCTGCTGGGATGAGCTCCCCGGTTCGAGCCGCCCTCTCAGCTTCTCCAATCAGAACCCGCAGAGCGGCGTCTGCAGCTTCCTGCTTCCCCTGCTTCTTATTGGACGCACAGACTGGAGGGAACCAGCGTCCGCCCAGCTTGGCCTGGTAGGTGAACCTGAGAGAGGCGATCAGAGGACGGTTTGACTGTTTTTACCAAAAACCAAGGACCTGAGGAAACTTTTAAAACATATACAAAAGGATCCATTGGAGTGTTTTCAGTGACATCTAGAGCGTCAGCCAGGCAAAACAGACAAACTTAGGGCCGCAAATTTTCAAGTTATTACAAAAACTATACATGAAGAAGACATTTTTACAAGCTGACTGTAACCTAGACAGCTAGAGATTGTTTATGTGGTGTGTGTGTCTGTATATGAACTGTGTGTTTGTTGCTCATCCATACTTTGGTTCGTGCGGCGGTCCTGACTGTCCCACCAGGCGGATCTCAGCGGCGAAGCCTCGAGCTCTGGCGTACTCCAGCAGCCCCGACACGGCGTTGTTGTTCAGGTGGTTGATGAGGTCTCCGACCCCGGCCTCGTGGGCGGCTCGCAGCTCGTCTGCAGTCAGAGGAGGCAACGAGGGGCAGGTTGTCCCCGAAGCTCCGCTATCGCTGTCACTGGAGGAGCCCAGGGGCAACTGAGGCTGCAGGAGAGAGAGAGGGGGCAAAATCATTGTTTTTAAAAAATAATACAACCCCGATGTCTTTCCTCCTGATGAGGGGTCGACCAGTTAACAGTCTGATCGAATGGCATGGTGGCTACTTTTCCGATTGTCTTGATAAATATTGATAAATAAAAGCTAATATCAGCACTTATTAATCTCACAGTGAGGAAATTTCCAGTGTTACAAAAAACAGCGCAAACATTTATTTTATAGATTCGGTATGTTTGGTTTTCCTCTCATGATCCATTTGAATGAGTTTGAGTTTTGAGCTGTGCTGCATTCACTTTATATATTTCATTTTCCTCTTTATTGTCATCTTGATCATATCGGAGAGGTTTATTCTGCATAGATTTGGGGTAATTTTGGTAAATTTTCAATTATTTTGGAAAACTTGTGTCATTACAGACACTTTTTTCAATCATTTGGGACCATTTTTCATTATTTTTGACAATTTTTCAAACATTTCTTGTCATTTTACAATTTTTTCAACCGCTTGGGACAATTTTTCGTCATTTCAGACACTTTTTTTTCAATCATTTGGGACCATTTTTTGTCATTTCTGACAATTTTGTCTTTTAGTCAAATTTGAAGTCACTTTGAATGTGAATATTTTCCTATTTCCAGCCTCTCTAGACTTGTTCTCTCTATTCTGCTCATCAGCTGTAGAAAGATGTTTCACCATGCTGGATGTATCTTCCAACAACTTCCTCCTCTGTTCACTGTTTCTGAGCCATGCTGCATTTGTTTCATTGATCCAGTAGGTTTGGTTTTCCTCTCATGATCATTTTGGAGGAGTTAGTGTCATTTTGAACAGGTTTGGGGTCATTTTGGATAATTTTTAATCATTTTAGGCAGGTCTATGTCCTCTTTGACTCATTTTTCTACCGTTTTGGACAAGTTTTGAGTCACTTTGAATACAGCAGAACAATAATAAAAATAACCAAGAACATACATAAGTACTAGGCTACTATGTACAGGTCTGATCCAACCTCCTCTCTCTGTCTTTAAGACTAGTTACTCTCTCTAATTGCCTCTTTCTTTATGTATGGTTTTTATATTTAATGTATGGTTTTTATCTGTTCTGTTGTATTTGTTTTTCCTGTAAAGTGACCTTGGGTGTCAAGAAAGGCGCTTACAAATTAAATGTATTATTCTTCTTATTATTATTATTGTTGAGTCACTGTCGTCTCAGAAATTTCTCTCAAGCAATGAAACTAAACAAAAAACTTCTCTCACGCTGGCTAATGCTAAGGGCTAGCAGCTAGCAGCTAAGTTAGAAGAATAACCTGAAACAGTCTAGGAAAGAATAATGAATAATGCTACAAGATATTGGACCCTAGTGGGAACTAAAAGCGATAGAAGATTAAGAAAATAGAGAAGAACTACAGACGTAACTGCAGGAGAGAGTCCTGATTTAATCACCCCTATTCTTATTTACATATTTGGTTATATTCACATCAGTTAATGAAGAAGTCTAGTTATGAATGACAGTTTATCTGCAATCACATGCTGTTAAAACATTGCACCAAATGTATGTTTGGTTATCAGCCTTTCTGGACTACAGTAATTGACATCTGCCCCTAAAATCCCACATCAGCCAGCTGAACAACTCGAGTTCTTATCCGTTTGTGACTCCACACCTTGTTGAGCTGCAGCCTCCCATCAGCCATTAGCTCCTTGACAGCCTCCTCCGCTGCCAGCTGGCGAGCTGCCTTCTTGCTCGGAGCTGAAGCTTCTGCAAACAGGTTTTCTCCCACCTTCACCCTGTACATGAACCTGGAGCAAGGAGGCGAAAGAGGGACACAAACAGTCAGAAAATTCATACAGGGTCACATTTACATAGATGCAGCTTCTCTATAGCGTTACAAGAAGAAAACACTCGTCTGTACTGTATCTCCAAGCTGCCTAGAGGGACGGACTGAACAGAAAGAAGTAAAAGTACATCAACAGAGATGGTATTGTGTCTTTGTCAGATGACTACAGCACATGAACAGAAATAGCGGCTCCTCTAAGGCAGGAAGAGGAGCTGAATCTATGAAGAAGAAGGCCTGATTCAGACCGAGGTTAAGGCTCTGGTACCTCGGGTCGTGTGGCGGTCCTGCCTGCCCGGTGATGATGAACTCGATGGGGTTCCCGCTGCGCTGGCTGTACTCCATCAGGACGGACACCGGGTTCTTCCCACCGGGCAGAGATCGGGACAGAGGCTGGCGAGGTCCCTCCGTCATCCCTTCAACGCCGCTGTTATCGACGGCGCCCTGGTGGAGAAAGACAGAGACGGAAACATTTAACGGAGTTTTAAAACTAGATAATTATTCCTAAAACACTTTTAGCTCTAACAGGGCTCCAGCTTGTTATCATTAGGTCGGTTTAGCGACTCTCTAGCTAAGCTCCAGACTAACTTTTCCAATTTTTTGGTCAGGAAAGTTACCTGAAATCCTTATTTTGGTGCAGCAGAACCACAACTATTACTCCACCTCGCATGCTGATTAATAGTTGATATGAGCTTTTAACTTCATAGAGCCCTATGTTTGGTGGTAGATTGGAAACCAGATAAAATAAATTGATTGTTCTTTTTTCATATAAAATCAGGGCAGCTAGACTAACATTTTACACATTCTCCAGGTCTCAGAGCACTTTTTCATTGCAGTGATGGGTTTGTAAAAATACATGATAAAGCGCACATAAAAATCTTTATAAAGAGTTGCATATTGTGCAACTTTTTTACAAATTTGAGGGATACAGCTATGCTATTTCTGCATTTTGAAATATATGTAAAAATAACAAAAACGATTTTCATTTTTTTTTGGTTTATTGCACTTTTAAGCAATTTATTGTTGTAGCTAAGACAAAAGTCAATAATTATTATTAAAATTTGGGATATAAGGGTTATATTGATGTAAAGCAAACAAAAATATTCTAAAAATTGCACTACAGTATGTAAAAATGTAAGAGTGTATCCTGGCAGACTTGCACAATGGTAGGTCTTCTAGGGTTGATGTGTCACTGCTGGTGTGTTGAAATATTACAATGAACCCAATACTTAAAGCTACTCATGTACTTCTGAATAATATTCAACCCGACATCTCTCTTGGATTTAAAAAAAAACATAGAAGCGTAGTAAAGCTTAGTGGACAAAAGCACCTCAGTGACTAAAAGCTTCCATTTACTGCTGTTGCAGCTTGTGGGAACTTTCATTGTAAATCTATACGATAATTAAAAACCTATAATAACCCCGACTTGATATATTTGTAAAACATTTTAATGTAGAAATATATGATCTTTGTCGCAGTACTTTCCTGATATCACTCCAACAAGCTGTGTTCTCTTTAACTAACTCAGCGGAGATCCATGACCTCTCCCTCTCCACCGGCCTCCTCATTTTCTTTTAGAAAATAATCACATTCATTCTAAGAATCGGGCTGCAACTGACAATTATCTTCGATAAACTGTCATAAAAACAGTGTTTCCCAAACTTAAGATGACAAATGTCCTGTTTAGTGTCAAAGAAGAGGGGAAAAATGAAAACTGGATAACTTAGACTTACTCAAACTGATAAATCGAAAATAGCTGCTGATTAATTAATTAATTGACAACCTTTTGATTAATTGTTACTGCTTTAGATTAGACTGCATGGAGCAAGTGAGAGGAAACAGTAGAGCTTTTAATCTGCAAAATTAACTGCATATTAATCATGATTATGATTTTGGCTTCCAACAATTAAATGAACACGATGAACTGCAATATTGTTTAAAACGCTCCGTTACTGAAAATAATCCATGTAAATGAAATTACTTGTCTTCAATTTGGGTAAATTGGACATTAGAATACCCTATTTTAATATTTTTAAAGTAACCGTGCTGCTTCGCTAACAGTAGCCTACATGTGAGGTGTTTAGGGAACATCTGTAAATTATAGTTTTTATAGAAAATTAACTGAAACAGGCAATTATTTAAAGCAGGTTGCAACTAAGTTTGCTTTGTTTTCTTAACTGTCCTGTTGTCTTCATTTACAGGCACCAAAAAATACTGTTTCCTTGTCTGAAAAATATCCAAAAGTTCAGCAAAAAATTCCCTAAATTTCTGAAAATTTGCTAAACCTTCAGGAAGAAAATTCCAATAATTCCTTAAATGTTTCCATTAAAGGTTTTATTTTTTAAAAATCCTCCAAATTTGGCAAGAAAATTCTTGTAAATATTTTCAAACATTGAGTAAAAATCTTCCAAAAAAATCCTAAAAATAACTAAAGTGATTAATTATACATCAGTAAAACTTCTAATATTTTCTTTAATGAATGTTCTTAAGAAACATTTTTAACATTTCTGTTTTTCCACCAAAAAATGTTTGAAGATTTCCCAAAAATGTTGAAAATGTGGACATCAGAAGTTTCACTGTGAAAATATATTTTGTTTCCACGTTTTCATGCTTTAAAACGGATCAATTTTGACCTGCAGGACGACACGAGGGTTAAAGGAGCCTATTCTTTACAGACGAAATAAAGAACTTACACTGGTATCTGGAAGTAAATCTCCCGTTTGGTCCACGCTGGCAGTGTTCTCCTCATTGGCCGACCCTCCCTGCATCTCCCCGTTGAGGATGCGAAGCGTCGCAGCAGCCGCATCCTTCTTCGCCACCTTCTTGCTGGAAGCTTCCGCGATGGGAAACAGCCTCTTGTTGAGCATCACCTGCATACGGAATCTGGCAGAATAGACAGAGGAGACACGATAACGTCAGTAAATGATTAATAAAAAAGATACAAGACCACTCATTTTTCTATTCTGGGTTCACTGACTTACTGATTCCAGGTTTATCAACAGTTGCTTTACAAAGAGCAACAAATATGCATGTGGAAAACAAAAAATGATGTCTATTATGTAATTTAAACATCAGACATGTCGTCTATCTACTAATAGCTCAGGCCTGTGTATTATATAATACATAAAATACTTCTGAGATTTGAAGTGTGATGCGTTTCATCTTTTTCTTCTTCAATTTTTCATGATTTGCTGGAATTAATTGAGATTATTTTTATGGAAGGTACACATAAACCTCCGAACTTTTTTGTTGCTCTTGTCATATTTTCCTCACTGTAGGCTTATTTTCACTGCAATATAATATTTTTCTTGATTATTTATTTAGCAAAAATCGACATAACCTGGAATAAACACTTCTAACGCCATAAATGATACAAAAAACTTGAATTTGACTATTTATGTCACAAACAAAATGAAGGAACCATTTCCCCACTACTTTTTCTAATAGAAAAAGAAGGTGGCCCCACGTTACAGATATTTAAATATTTACATTTTAAATTTGTTTTCATATTTGCCTTTGTTGCAACAAGTCATAAAAAAGAAAACATTTAAAATCCTTTGATTACTAATTCTACAAAAATTGAAAACGCCTGAAATCAACATGTCCAAACTTTTTCTAAATGTCTGCAGATGCTCCTAACACTGGAATAATGTGACAACATATTTAACTGCTTACATTTTTACAACCTCAAACTGAATAAAATGTTTCACTATGTTGAATGTATCTCCAACAACTTGCTCCTCTGTTCACTGTTTCTGAGCTGCATTTATTTACTGATCCAGTATGTTTGGTTTTCCTCTCATGATCATTTTGTGTCATCTTGAACAGGGTTGGGGTCATTTTGGATAATCTTTCAATCATTTTAGGCAAATGTATGTCTTTCTGGACACTTCTTTCCACTGTTTTGGACAAGCTTTTGTCAATTTGGACACATTTTGAGTCACTTTGAATGACAATTTTTGTCACGTGAATGTTGCTCTCAGCTGACTTCATCATGACTTGTTAGTTGCAACGAAGACTGCAGAGGTTTTTTTTTTTTTTTTTTTAACAGATTCTGCTTAGTGCAAGTGGTTTACAGTACGTTTTATTTTCCTCTTAGTGTTTTTAATGTTGATGCACAGTGCAGTTCAGACGAATGTCACCTGACTGCTGGTCACACCTGAGTCACCAATGGCTTCTTGGTTGTGCCGTGGGATACAGAATTTTTTTGTTTTTCACAGAATCTAGTAAGAGCGAATGGGTTATTTTTGATAATTTTTTATAATGAGATATGAATGAAGTGATTTTGGTGAAATTTGAAGTTTGGATTTGGTAATTTCCCTACATCTCAAAGTTGCCAGTCTCACATTTTATTCAGTTTTTCCGGTTTCTAGCTGATAAAGGGTGTAATTTCCAAGTCAAAGTCAATGTTACTGTCAATTCTGCCATATGTACAGGACATGGACAAGATTGAATTTCTCTCAGACTCCTGGTGCAAACATGGAAGGCACAGTAGAAAAAACAAAAGAGGCAAAGATGCTAAGAAACAAGACACTAAGAGACAAGCATTTTTTAAAGATAACAGGTCTTTTTAACCTGCTGGCAGAGGGTTAAAGAAGAGATGCTGTGGCACTGAAAGTAAAGGGCTGTGACTTGATGAGTGTAAGTGATACGATGACGTAACATTTAAAATAGCTCGGTCAATACACGGCCCACTAAGTACAGTAAATATTGACCCCGGTGCAGCCTAACTAAAGCACTAATCACCTCTTGTATCAATCAGAACCTAACAGAGCAGCTGGTGTCACTAACCTCGGGTCGTGGGAGGGTCCCGATTGGTCGAGGAGCAGGAACTCGCAGTTGTGGCCCAGATACTGGGCGTACTCCATGAGGCCGCTGACCGGGTTCTTCAGCCTCACCTCCTGCAGTTTGGCCCACAGGTTCTGAGGCGGCGGGGCGGCCAGCGACACGGCGACCGTTCCCACGGCGTTGGCCCGCTCCGCCGCCAGTTTCTCAGCGTCGGTCTCTCTGCGAATGGCGTTGAGGAATTCTGGGATGTCGTCGGTGGCCCACTGTCCCTCGTTGGTCTCTTCATCTTTACATGAGGGAAAAGAAGGCTGCTGAAGGGAGGAAAAGGAAAACGTGACGTAACAGTAGCCTTTGCACACATTTAAGTAGGTAATTAGTACTTACAGGAAACACAACTAATTTGTTTGACCATTTATTGAAGTTCATCCATCAGCCAAGAAAAAAAAAAAAATTTTAGATGCCTCTGCCAATGTTGAGAAAGTTTCCAAGCTAATTTATCCAGCTTTTCTGCTAAATAAATTTTTTTATCTTAGATGGAGAATCCTGTTTTCTACACATCACAACATCCATTTTTGTCAATATAAAGACGATTAAAGGCAACTGACAGATCAGAGGCAAATAAACGAAGCAGTTTATTTCCCAAAATGTTGAACTATTCCCTTAATGTATGTATAAAATGAGACGAAATGTTTTGACAGACAAACATCGTTGGCATGTTTTAGAATTCTGTTCGTTGCCTTTACGTTTCTCAATTTCATCATATCACTCATAGGCCATGTCGAGGGAAAATTTTAATCCTCTGAACCCCAAAAGCTGCCAGTCATTTTTGAAAAAAAAAAAAAAAAGAAGCCAAAATTACAGCGTTTATCAAAACAAGAAACTGTAGAAAGTCCTTGAACTGTGTGATTTTTGATTTCATTTGGAAACACAACCTAAACTTTTAAGCTTGAAATTTGACATTACATGAAAATCCCTTTATTCTGCATGTCTTGTTTCAAAAAATGCCAAAGATAAAACATTTCTAGTCTCTGCAATCGATAAAAAATTACAAATCACGTGCTTTGTGGCGCAACCAAGAAACCTGTAGTGCACCAACAGTCACATGACAAAAATCTGGAGATTTTTCAGCTGAAATTCTGGTTGTATTTACAAAAAGCAGAAAAGGAACAAGTATGTAACCAAATTCAAATTTCAAGTAATAAAATACTGTTAGTAGTGTAGAACCGCTACTTTTTCCATTGCTGGAAAAATGCTCTACATGTGTACAGTTTTGTTAATTCTTGTGAAATAAATAATGAAGGAAAGTCGATTTTTATAGCTTTATGACTGTTTCTGAGTTCCCTCTGCTTCTTCATGCACTGAGGTGCAGGACTTTATACTGGAGTGAAAAACGACTGTGACTGGAGCAAAAAACACCCAGAAACTGTTTGGGGTTCAGAGGATTAAGGGGTATTTTCTTATTATCATTAAATAAATAACTAGAAAAGCACTCAGACAGCGCAATACTACTTCTTACTTATTTGTCTCAGTCTCTCCGTCTTTTCAAAGAAGCTCTCCAGAGATGTTTGTCCTTTATTATATTTATATTTATTACTTCTATATTTATTTATATTTATTAAATTTCATCCAAATCTGTTGTCTGTTTTTGAATAATGTTGCTAACAGACGGACAAACAAACACTGATTGTCACTAAAAATTGTCAAATGACAAAAAATGGTCCCAAACAGTTGAAAAAAGTGTCTGAAATGACAGAAGTTCTCCAAAGTAATTGAAAATTTACCGAAATGATCCACAGCCTTTTCAAAATAAACCTTTCCAAGATTATCAAGAGGACAATAAAGAGGAGCATAAAATATAGAAAGTAAATGTTGCATGGCTCAAAATCAGAAAACAGAGGAACAAGTTGATGGAAGACACATTCAGCATGGTGAAATATCTTACTAAATTGAAATTGCAGACCTGTGCGAATTTTTTAAAAAGGTACGAATCGGAACACTGAATCTGCACGTACCGCTTCACCGTGAGTCTGCTCTGGCATCCAGCCCCCCAGCAGCGGGATGGACTCCAGGCCTGGGACCTCTGCTGGAGGCGACCCTCCTGCCCTCTCGTCTCTGCTGGGCTCCTCCTCCATCTTCTCGCCCAGAGCCGAGGCGCTCTGAGCGGCTTTGAGGCTCCTCTGCATCCTCTCCCGGCGGCGGTTCGAGAGCTCCCACGTGGGAGGGTTGACGTCTCCATTCTTGGTGACCTCGCCCTGCTTCTCCAGGGCGTACAGGGTGGGATTGACCTGCTTGGCGGTCCGCAGACCCAGGTTCTTTGCGATGACGAGAGCTGTCGCCTCCCCTGAATCCAGCAGGTATTTCAGGACGAGCTCCTTCTGGTCCGTCATCATAGCAGCTTTGAGCTCCTGGTCGGGGGAGCTGGTGGAGCTGGGGAAGCTGGGAGTGCTGGGATTCTCGTGGTGCTGACCTTCTGTTGGTGTCTTGGGTTCCTCAGAGGCGTCCGATTCTGAAGAGGAGCTAAAGGAAACACTGGATTCTGTATCCGAATCTTCTTCTCTGGATTGGACGCTGTTTCCTGTTTCCGGCTTGACTTCAGATTTTAGAGGCGTCTTGAAAGTGACTCGCAGATTTGAAGGTCTGAAGTTCAGTTCTTCTTCGCTTCTAAGAGGTTCTCTGAACAGAGTCCACTCCGGAGGGGTGACTCCTCGCTTGGAGGCTTTCTCCAAGCGCTCCAAAGAGTACAGAGCCTTGTTCACTATCGTCTTGGGCAGGTGCAGCTTCCTGGCCAACACTTTAGCGGAGACGCTCTCGGTTGGCTTCAGCGTCCTGTGAACCTGCTCCTGTATGGCCGGGGTGAGGGTGATGCTCGCTTTAGTAAAACTGGAAGAGTGTCTGTCGAATCTGTCGCCTCTTCCGTCTTGATGAAGAGACAGACCCTGAAAATCGTCACACAGCGGGTCGGTCCATTGTCTGTTTGCGTACTGGCTGCGGTTTGGACCGTGCTGCTGGCTCTGATTCAGGTGTCGAGGCCCTCTGGAGGCTCCTGTGAAGCTCTGATCTTGGCCGTAGCCTCCTCTACCTCTACCGGAGCTGCTGCTGCTGCTTGGATACCTGCCGTACCCTGACTGGGACTGGTATGGAGAACTCGGCGGCCAGCCTGGCACCAACGACCCTCCTCCTCCTCCTCCTCCTCCTCCTCGAGGTCCGGCTCTGAACTGCGGCGCCTCAGAAGTCTGTCCTCTGAGGAATTCCGCCTGCTTGTAAATGAAGGAATTGGGCGCTTGTGGATGGGCGGGTTGATTCAGGTTATGTGCGCCCACGGATTTAGGGAAGTCTTTAAGGTGGGCTGGTATCGGGGGAGCGGAGGGGATGATAGACGGTGGCTGTGAGGGCGCTACAGGGTGGGCGGGACCGCTGTAGTAACCTGGATGTGGGATCTGCTGTGGGCCGGCTCTGGGGAAGCGTGGGGCCGGGCCAGGGCTGTAGTAGCTCTCCTTGGCCTGTAAATGAGGTGACGGGTGTCTGTAGTAGTGTTCTCGGGGAGGCCCTCCTCTACCTCTGCTCATAGCGCAGGGGTTGAGCGCGAAGGGGCCCGGGGCAGCTGGCGGTGCAGCTTCGGTGTTAGCGGACGTCCTCGAGCAGCAACAGAACAGCCGGGTGGAAAGTCAACCGACCGGTTTCACACTGAAGAGCACCTGAAACACAAAGAGAGGGCAAAGTCAGGAGGGCATTCAATCTGTCGACTATTTTACTGATCAGCCAAATAATCTAAATGATTAAGTTTCCTGTGAAAGAGCAAAATGATCATTTAAGTTCAATTTATTTTGACAAACTGTACGTTATTGTATCACGGTAAGTCATGCAAAACAAAGTTTACATCTCAACCCATAATTGTTTAATTGTTGAAATTAAATTTTCTAAAAACACAGCTGAATGTAAAGCTTTTTAGACAATATCACGTTGTAAAATTAGGATTTTAGGATATAGGTTAGGTTTATTTGCATCTTGAAGAGACAGCTGGTTATTATGTCATCTGAATGAGCCACGTTTCAGTCACTACTTCATACATAATCAATCATCTGACAACAGAAATAGAAAACTATGTCAATAAAAACTGTTTTATTGGGAGCTCAGCTGTGTCAAAATGCATTTTATTTGAGCAGAGAGCAGAAGAGAAGCTAACAGAACCTATTGTGGTCTGATGTCCAAACTCTGCTCGATGCACAAAGCAAATGAGGTAATTCAGGGAGCTTTCTATCTTTGGAAGTTTTTACAAATTGGACTCTGCTGCTGTGACTGTTTTCTAAAACTGCATCTGACCGAAGCCTGGAGCCAAAAACAACTGACGTCATGACTCCACAATTACATGGCGACGCTGGGGAAAACATTTGTTATCATGAACGCTAGCGAAGCAGATCCACGGCAGAATATTAATAAATAGAGATGAATAACGGTGACATAATTGAGCGGTGGAAAAATGAGCAGCAGCTGGGACTTGGGGGAGAAAATGTCATTCCAGTCAATAGCACAAGTTCAGGCCCGGCTGGCAGCCCTCCAACCTCCTCAAGTGTCCTTGGACGAGTCCGTGAATCAACACTGGCTGCAAGGACACCGTCTCCAGCATCACCCAACACTCCTGCTTCCCAGAAACACAACAGATGATGCAGTTATCGTGCAACTTTGTTGTCATTGTTGCACATCTTCAGATTATAACCCGGCCGGGTCTACAAGGATACTGCGGGGTGACACGATATCTCCTCCAGTCAGACTGAAACTTAATCCGGGGGTGAAAGGAAGTCGATTAATAATTCAGAGCTTCTTGCGACTATTCTGTATTATTTCTGGCCTTATTGCTGGATCTGGATGCACGGCGGAGGGGAAAAGTGAGACAATAATGCAGACGGAGGGGTTATTTCAAGGACGCGAGGCTGCAAAAAGAGGCCGTCGGTGTTGAGCTGTGGCATAAAAACGCTGCAGAAGTGAGCCGACAGTGTAGCTTCAACGCTATTTCCTTCTCCTGATAGAAAAAAACAAGAAAATATTAATTTTTTTGGACTCGCACGGTCCAGAATATCATGGTAGAAACAAACATCGATCGCGACTCAAGTGTCATATCTGACAACACTCAATAATGTCTATATCAGTGAGACTGACAACAAGGAGACACCCAATACTGAGTCAGGTTTCACCCCCTCAGGCCCAGTCAGCATCACGTAGAGCCGAGCCGGTCCGAGCAGCTAACGGAGAGTTCGTCACGGTAATCGGGTCCGACGGGGCCGGCAGCCCGGCGGCAAAACGGGGCTGCAGTCGACTCATCTCGACCCTGACGCGAGGCAACGTTTGACAGCCAGAACAACAACTCTGTTTTTCAGAATCCACTGTCGTCGCTGCTCGTTTTCTTTTTCCGCCGCGGGTCTGAGCAGCTGCAGCGACGAGACAAACTCATCTGACAAACTGATGATTCAACGACTTAATGCCGTCCTGTTAGGGGAAAAAGACGACACACGCTTCATCAAAAGCAATAAGAAAACAAAAAAAGGTCCCTGAATCATAATCAAACTCGAAACAAATGATTAATTTCACTGTCAGCTCATCTGTCGACTGTTTTCCCAATTAATCAATTAGCTGTTTGGCAATAAAATGTCAGAAAATGTTGAAAAATGATGATCGATGTTTCCCAAAGTCCGTGATGACGTCCTAAGATGTCTTGTTTTGTCCACGATCCAATAATATTGAGTTTAGTGTCAAAGACAAGGAAAGAAACAAGAAAATATTCACATTAAAGAAGCTGCAGTCACAGAATTTATACAATTTTTCTTTTAAAAATGACTCATGATGCATCGATATTAAAAATGGTTGGACAGATAATCAATTACTTGTTGAAAAGATGGGATAAGTCTAAGTAAATTGTTAATTAATTAAAGGAAAATGTGTTACTTTCAATCAGTGACTGGTTGCTTTCTAGGACTGCAAAATGAACTGAATATTAATCATTATCAACAGCAAAACTGAGATCCAAAAACGTCTTGTTTTATCCAAAATAGTCACATTAAAGAAGCCATAGTCACAGAAATTCTATTATCTATCAAAACAGTTTGTAAGATTATTTTTCTATCCTTATTCATTATTATTTATGAGATAAATTAATTTATTTGCTTGTTTTTCATTGTTTATATTCAAGTTATTACCTGTGTATATTTATAAAAAACAGGCTAGATTCAAAGTAAACCCATTTTTCCCTTCGTCTTGGGTGAAAATGATCAATATCAACTGAAATAAAACCATTTTATTGTGTTTTTTGTGTTAAATTCTGCACAATAAATATATATATTATTTATAATATGTCATTTTAGAACTGACATCACAATGTGAAGTTATCAAATTAACTCAAGCACATCAGGCTATGACATAATTTACGGCTTTATACTAAAAAGAAAACTATATTTACTCAGTTTTCGACTTCTTGGAGGTTTTCTTTATCCTTGTTTTAACTTTATTTAAAAGACAGAGCTTGTTGACTCCACATGTGCACAGAAACACGAGCAGGAACGGGAGAGAAACAGGAAAAAAAGAAGGTTGGGTTGCAACATCAGCTGATTGTGTAAATTGGAAGCACAAAGCAAAGTCAGATTTGAATGTAATCCAAAGGAAAAAACTCCTTTAGCTGTCTTTGCCATGTGAGAAAGGTTCAAAACTGTTTTAAAAAATATATATTTTTAAAGTTCTATGCAGTTTTGCTTTCTTACAAATGCTCCCCAATCATTTTGGACTAAACAAATCTTTCCCAAATAAAGTTTTTCAAGCTTTCACCTATAAATAAACATATGCTGTGTCAGTTTGCTCCAGCTCTACTTTCTATAGCAGAAATGAAACCAGGAACATGTGTCACACTTTTCCAGGTAACACAAGACCCGGACAAGTCGGTTTTCTCACCTACAGAGGTTCAAATGAATGAAAAAAGCGACGAAAAACAACAGCTTCCTGATGTTTAGATGAAGCAGAAAAGCAGCAGCAGCAGATTTCCAGACACAAGCCAGAGAGAGAGAAGTTAAACTGTGTAAAGGCTGAATTAGATAAAGGATAAACGTGTTCTCCAGGTGTTTATGGTTCTTCCGTCCGCAGCTTCCGCAATAAAAACTGCCGCTGATTTCTGTCCTTTATACCCACTGGACGCTCTGCAACCGTCACTGAACTATTACACCAGCCAGACGTAGGGAAAATCCACAGCTAGCAGGGAAAGGGAAACATGTCTGAACACAGTCGGAGTAAGTTTCACTTTCATTTCTGCAGAAAAAGTTAAGTTTCCGTTGCGCCTCCTGAGGCCGGCAGCGGTGCACCGGAGCAAAGCCGGTTAATTAAGTGTTTAAAGAGTCAGAAAAGTGCAGCTGCCCTTGTTTGTGTGGCTCATTCTCCACATTTAGATCAGATTAGATTCTCACATAAACATAAAACAGGATAAAGTGTAATAATCTCCACTAAAAAACAAGAAAACTACACCTAAAACCAAGTTTTTTTTGGCAGTTTAAAGCTGAAAACATGAATTGAAAAATGTAAAAACAAGGCTAAAGAAGCACAATTTAGTCCATTTACCAAATTTATCATCATTATAATCTATTATAACTTTCAGAATCATAATAAACATTTTTTGACCGACCTATGCAGGTCTACAACTAAAACTTGATGGGCAAGGACAAAACAAAACTAAAGAAGTACTTTTTAAAGTTAATTTACATAAAATCTACTTTAATAACTGTCATTTTTGTCAAATTTATAGACAAAACATCTTTTGCATTGTTCAGATTTGCACATAAAACAAGGTAAAGTGTAAGAATTTCCAATAAAATCTGTATCTAGAGGTAGGTTTATAACAGGACAAAGCTACAAACAAGATGCACATTTAAAGTTAATTTAAATAAAATACATTTTTCTGACTGTCATTTTGTCAAATTTAGCATTCTGAACACAATTTTCACGCGCTGAGCACAGGTGTGTGTTCTGCATGTGTACGTTATGTACGGATACCGGATCGCGTGAGCTAAATATGTAGCACGCAGCAGGAAATGATGGGACTCAGAAACACCCCCACAATTTAATCAGTTGTTCCTGGTATCACTTCTGACATATAAGTCCTGATAAGTCTGCAGTGGTGGATTTGTAGCAGGATCACAATCATGTGATCATCAGCAGGAAGCTGATGTAGTGTTCACTTGTTGTCATGGTTACAGTGATGCCGACAGACAGACAGACGGACAAACGTATGCTGATCATCACATAACTCCGCTGAGTTTCTTGACGTAGTAAAAATGCTGCATTTCTGACAACACCATATGGGGAAACAAACAGCCAAAGTCTTTTCAGTACAGACATAATAACAGCATTACAAAATAACCTAACAAGTTTAAATATTGAAGTTAGGAGACCCTGCAGTGTTATTAATTATGTGCATTTACCAGAATAATTTACATATTTAGGACTAAAATCTTGCAAAAGATCCTATTAAAAACTTCAAACTAATTTTAATATCAAGGCTAAGACCCTGCGGTGTTATTAATTATGGCGATTAAAGTTACAACATTACAAAAACACACGAGAAAACCAAACAAATTCAAAGATTTCCTGTGAGCAAGGTTGGTTTGTTGTCATCCATCCATCCATTATCTATACACCGCTTAATCCTCACTAGGGTCGCGGGGGGGGCTGGAGTCTATCCCAGCTGACTCAGGTGAAGGCAGGGGACACCCTAGACAGGTCACCAGTCTGTCACAGGGCTACATACAGAGACAAACAATCACTCTCACATTCACACCTACGGGCAATTTAGAGTAATCAATTAACCTCAGCATATTTTTGGACTGTGGGAGGAAGCCGGAGTACCCGGAGAGAACCCACGCATGCACAGGGACAACATGCAAACTCCATGCAGAAAGATCCCGGGAAAGCCGGGATGCGAACCAGGGACCTTCTAGCTGCAAGGCGAAAGTGCTAACCACTACACCACTGTGCAGCCTGGTTTGTTGTCAGTTTTATGTTAATTATTTTGTGTTTTTTAAAGGGAGTTGCTTTATTAAATGCAGGAATGATAATTTATGTCAATAAAAAAAAACTGTGCAGACTCTCAGTCATATTAAAAGTTTCAGAAAAAGCAGCTCAACTTTTATTTAAGGTTCTTGAAGTTTTACTTCTTGAAGAATTAAATGAGAAGTAAAATGTGATCATATTAATAATAGAATTATATGTTAATGTGTTTTTTGTATTATTTCTCTGTTATATTTTTCTGTAACAGCAGAATTTCCTCTTGGGGATCAATAAAATATTTTCTATTCTTCTCTTTAAGTCCGGCTGTTTCTTGCAGAAGCTCCTAGAATGACAATACAGTTTATTACAGATACTGCAGCGTATTTAGGAACAGGTGTGTAGAACCTTCGGTGTTTTATTACCGTCCTTGGTGAATATAGAGGACAGACTTGGAAAAGCAGACGTTTACTTGTAGACACATCATCAGTGTTTAGATTTAACAAAAATAAAAACCTACAGAGCACCGAATGAAGGTTTTATTCCATTGTTGCGCTTGTTTTTTGATATATTTTTAATTACGAACAATATTTCCTCAAGCAAATTCTTTCAATTAGCCCTTTTTTAGTGCATTAACTGCTAGCAATGTTGACATTTTTGGGTTTATTATCCAACTCAGTCCAGTGTGATGCTTTTTGTGTTTGTTTTGTTATATTTTCGATCAATTAACCCTATAGAGCCCAGGCTGCATATTAATTTTTGATCGTCTTTAGATTTGAAACCAGATCAGATAGATGGATCATTCTTTTTGCATATAAAATCTGGTGAGTTAGACTAATATTTCACACATTCACCAGGTCTCAGAGCGCTTTTTCGTTGCAGTGATGGGTTTGTAAAAATACATAATAAAGCGCAGATAACAAAAATCTTTATAAATGAGACCACGGGATATTATGCAACTTCTTTTTTTAAATTTGAGGGATACAGCTATGCTATTTCTGCATTTTGAAATATAGGTTTATTACACTTTTAAGCAATTTATTGCAGTAGTTAAGACGTAAGTCAATACATATTACTAAAACTTGTGATGTAAGGGTTATATTGATATAAAGCGAATAAAACTACTCCAAAAATTGCACTATAGTATGTAAAAATGCAAGAATATGGACTTCCACAATGGTAGGTCCTAACGGGTTAAAGCAGTTAAACCTGATTAGTATTTTAAAGAAGTGTATCTGGACAGACATACGTGTTGTTTTGCTTCCAAGACCAAGATTTTAGCATTTATTTTTTTAGTTTAGCTGCTTTATTATAGGTTCTTTGTTTAGTTGTTCAGTTATAGATATACAAGTGGGATTTTTTTTTTTTTTTTTTTATCATCTTATGTTGTTTTCTGGTTCTTCAGAGCCATTCAGTTTGCATTGGAAGTGAATGAAAATGACCAAATAATCCACCTGCAGCATCTCCACCCTGGAAACAAAACACGTTGCGAGGCTTCAAGCAGAACTATTTCACGGTTTCTATCGTCTCTAGCAAACTCTCCAAAGTCCTAACAGATTCCGGTTTCATCCCTGATTTCTGGACCGTTGGTGAGCACCAGGTTAACGGATGAAACTCGGAACATCCCCGCCGTTACCTCCTCTGACTGACGCAGACTTTGAAGCACCAAAACAAGCCGCGGTTCTCCTTTAACGGGCTCGTACCGCTTTAAACAGCCACAGGTTTCACCGACTCGCACATTTAAACCTCCCGGTAAACAACCCGGGAGCTCGGAGTTTTCACTTTTACGGCGACATTCGTTAAAAGGACGAACCGAGCCGTTAACTGACCTCGGTCCCTCCTCCGGCTAACGTTAGCCGGCCTGCTAGCTGCTCGGCGGCACTGCACCATTTCTAAACGCCGCCCGCAGCACCGCCGGCCCGGTGCCCGTTAAAGCGCCGAGCCCGCTCCTCGGCCCCGGAGTCCCCCCAACCCCTGACACGCGTGTCCGGAGAGGGGACAGAGCGGCAGCCTCACCTCGCCGTGTGTCCCCGCTGGACGCTCCGGTTCCTCTGAGCCGTTTGAACGCGCCGAAGGAACAATAATCAAAGAGCTGCGAGAAGTGACGCAGCCGGAGAGCGACCGACGCACGGCAACACGGACGCACGGGAGTGACGTCACAAGGCCGGCAAGGTTCCAACAGGTTTCAGCTGCTTCCTGCTTCCTTCTCCTCCTTCTCTTCCTCCTTCTCCTCCTGCTCCTTCGCCTTCTTTTTTCTTCTTCTTTTCTTCTTCTTCTTCTCTGTTGTTCTTCTTCTTTCTCCTTCTTTCTTCCTCTTCTTCTCTTTGTCATTGTTGTTCTTCCTTCTACTTCTTCTCGTTGTCCTTCTTCTCTTTGTTGTTCTTTTTCTTCTTTTTGTTGTTGTTGTTGTTGTTCTTATTCTCTTTGTTGTTGTTGTTGTGTTCTAATGCTACATTGTGTTAGCTAATGGTGTTGAAAGGCTCATTGATGATTAGAAAACCCTTGTGCAGTTATGTTAGCACATGAATAAAAGTGGGAGTTTTCATGGAAAACATGGAATTGTCTGGATGAACCCAAACTTTTGAACGGTAGTGTACCTATGTCCTAATTCTGTGCTGAGCAAATTGCAATGAAATTTCATTCTGTGTGATTAATAAAATCTGTCTAAGTCTAATTCTTTGAGCCATGTTTAATATTTTGCTGAACAGCAAAAAGCTGCACTTTACAGACTCATCCAGCAGGTGTCAGCGTTACTCTGCAAGTAAATGAAGCAACTTTTGCATGTGGCTGGCTGGTGTGAATCAGAAAAGAGCTGCAATATGTTAAAAATAAACAGTTTCAAACATCTATATGTGTAAATGCATTTAAATAAACTACTGCTAATGTGAAGTCCTGTTTCCTGCATGGATGGTTGTGTTTAAAAATGTGAATCTGCTCATGAGTTGATCACAAATGACTGACGTGGCGGCAGATGATAAAATCTGCAGGAATGAACGAGCAGGGAAGCCTGACGGACGCTCGGCTTCTCCCACCTCTGAGCATCTCCCTCTTTATTCGTTCCCCTGCATCCCTCTCCCACTCCATCCTCCCCCCTTTCCTCTCCCTGCCTCACCACCACCACCGCTCAGAAGCTCTCCACACTTCTTCCCCACAGCCTCTCTTTCCAGTCTCCATCCCTGACATTACTGTTCTTTCATTATCTTCCCTGTGAGTTTGTGTCTCTGCCACTCTTCCTATGCTGACACCGAGGAATGCAGAATGAGGCGAGCTGTGGCTCTTTGGCTGCTGACAGTCGCGACTCTGCTGCGAGGTGAGTGACTTTCACTGCTCGAACAAGTGTGTGGTTTCTCTGCATGTGCAATACGTCCGTTTGTGTGCAGAAAACACATTTATTTTCCTGTCGAGGCAGCAGCAGGGTGATGTGCGATCATCTTCACTGCAAGCTGAGCTGTTTCAGATGACATTATGATGTTCAAAACTGATGATAAAACAAGAAGAAGGTGAGCAGATAAGATGTGCTGAGGGGAAACAGAAAGGTGACTGCGAGGCTCCTGCTGGTTAATTTACTGCAGCTGGACGTTATGGACACAAGAGGACTATTAATCTGAATTACAGACGAACCATCTGGGGAGTCATATTGATATTAATTAAGGTCCAGTTAGTGAAAATGAATCTGACGCTTGCCCCATTAATCTCCAACCGTTTATTGCACTGTAACGCTTTAACCCTGCAGTTAAGCCCCAGAACTGTACACATTTTTACATATAGTGGAGTTTTATTTGACAAATAGGTTTCTTCTGCTTGGAAATGACACCAAAAAAAGTGACAAAACAAGCGAGGCGATGTGTTGGAGGTGTTCTGTTTTTTTTTTTTTTTTTTTTTTTTTACACTTTTAATACAAAAATGCCATGCCCAGAATTATTCATACCTTTGAAATTGATGCAATTTTTCTGAGAAAATGCAGCATTTGTTACTCCTGATGTTTCTGCTACTTGCTACCATGCTCTAGAGCGTTCTAATGCTCTATAAACTGAGAACAGATGATACAGTAGCTCTCTAGTCAGTTTATAGCCATTACTAGCTGCTGTTAGGGTCCATCAGTAAAAGCGGCACATTTTAGCTGCTCACAAGACGTTTAAAGGCTGTAAAGTCACATCAAGTGTTTTGAGTGTCCACAGTTTGAAGCACGGTGGAAAAAGTCCAAGGAGTTCCACACTAAAAATACTAAAAACACAAAATATGTTGACAGCTAGAGAGCAAAAGACATTTTCTCTTCAATGTATAGAAATATGTCATCAGCGTACGTGGAAGCTATCTAGTGGCAACGAGAGAAATGTTTATTTGACCAGCAGGTTTCTTCTGGCTGGAAATTACATAAAAATGTGACAAAAGACAGGAAGACATTGTGTTAGATATGTTAATGGTTGAATTTTAACTATTTCTATATATTTATTTTACATTTTTTACTTTTAAAATTGTTGCCCAGATGTGAATCTATCTAGAATCTGTGGAGGAATCATTTTGGACGTGGTGTTTTTAGTAAAAACATGACGTAATATTAAGTAAAATTCATCATTAACGCAATGTTTTGTCTCTTTTTATGCCATATTTCCAATGAAATATCACTACAAATCGATAATTTGACCTGTGTGTTTGGGCTCCAGAACGAACGTTGTGTAGCAGTTTTCAGGTCACAGGTCAGGTTGTTTTTGAGCCTCTTCCTTCCCTGCAGACGAGCAGAGTCGGAGGAATCAGCCGTGATTTGAGGCTCTTGGCGGAGTTTCACAGCGAACAGAGAAACTCGAAGCTCTCGTTGTTGTGAGTCTGTCTGGGGCGTCTCGATGTTTAACGGCCTCACTATTTCCTGCGTGGAGAGGAAAGCGACGTCTTTACGACTCCTGGCTGCGTGATCAATCAGAGGCGTAATTGATTAGGAAGAGCACGGTTCTTTCTTCTCTCCCCCACTGTGTTCTCTTCTCATGTCACCACTATTAATCTCCGAGCCATCGTACCACTTTTAAAACATTACTTTTCTTGCAGCTTCGCCTCCCATTAGTCTTCTTCTTCTCTACAATTTCAGCCTTTTTCCCCCCCAGACTCCATCACCGTGATGGCAGCATTTTTCTAAAGTGCTTCTCCTCTGACACGCTTTTCTTTCAGCAGCTGTTTGCTGTGATCTGACCCTCCTCTCTTTCTCTATCTTCAGTGTCGCTGCAGGGTCCTCACCAGCGTTTTCTGCTCAGGGAGCTGCTCAGAGACTACAACCCCATGGAGAGGCCGGTGGCCAACGACTCCCAGACGCTGACCGTCCAGTTCTCCTTCACTCTGATGCAGGTCATGGACGTGGTAGGCATCATAAACTCAATTACACACTCGTACAATATAAGTACCACAGTTTAATTCCAGTTTTCAGATTGCAGCTGTGCAGATTTGACACAGTACAACAGCTTAAATCCACATTTTACAGTCCAAATATGCAGATTCAAAGCGGTAATACAGTTTAAATCCACATTTTTGAGTGCAGGTGTGCAGATATGACACAGTACTACAGTTTAAATCCAGTTTTTACAATGCAGATGTGCAGATATGAAGCCATGCTTCAGTTTAAATCCAGGGTTTACTGTGCAGATGTGCAGATTGGACACATTGCTAACGTTTAAATCCACGTTTTAGAGTGCAAATGTGCAGACTTTAAATGGTACTACAGTTTAAATCTACATTTTACAGTGCAGATTTGACAGATTTCTACAGTTCAAATCCAGGTTTTACAGTGCAGATGTGCAGGTTCTTGGTAGTCACAAACATTTGGGATAAAATATGAGTGTAATCCAACCGATCCTTTGTTGTAGTAAAACTTGGGGTCCAGGTTGTGATCAGCACTAAGCATCCTTAGCCTGAAATCATTTTTTAAAAGTTGAATTTCTTTGATTATTTGTTTAGAGCATGTAGAAAATTACACTGGAGAAAATGGTGACTTCAATATTACCGATTTTTTGCTACTTTCCTTTCAATACTTGCCAGACACGGCCTGCAGCTTTTAAAAACCTGCCGGTGGGTTCAGAAGGTTAACCAAAGATGCTCATCTGGAACATTGGAGGAATCGAACCAGAACAAACTTTATTTCTTTCTGGAACTAAACCATGAATATAAAAGGCCAGAATAATCTTTTAACAGTCAGAGGTAGAAAACAGAGAGAGATTCTGACCAAAAACTGACTCAGTGAGTGATAAAGAAAGAAGAAAAACTTGAATAAATTCACCTTTTTAACCCTAAACTTCACAGAAAAAAACAAAAAGTGACAAATTGAGTCAGCAGATGGACACAAACGTCACCGAGCTGAAGGACAAATAATTAAAACACCACTGAATGTGACACATTATCTCGGCTCAGCTTATTAAACAAACAAAACACTTACTTACTGCTTCCTTTTCTTTTTCTCTATTCTCTGGGTCTTTTTGTCCTCTTATTCGTCTTTTATTCTACTAAATAAATTGTATTCTGCCTTTGAGGCTTTGGATATTCATGCAGAATATTGAATTGGACAAGGATTAATTAAGTCTTTCTTTATTTGTTCGACTAATTTTAAGACTTCTTAGTTTTTGTGTCTGTGGATGTCAAAAGATCACTTGTTTTTTCACAGTTCTTTTCAATAAAACTCTTTTTTTTGCTCCAGCAGTCTAATCAAATGAACTCAGTGTCTCCAAAAAACTTCAAACTGTTTTATTCCTTCTTGAACTGGAGTGAAAAGGGAAACTTAGTGCTGATTTACATATTAAAAGGTCGATATCCTCATGATTTTCTGACTATTTTAGAACTCGGTTAGTGTAAAAATGCACCTTAAAGAGAAACCAAGGTGCACAAGTTTGATTGTTAACCAGCGATGCCTTATACCAGAGGTGTTAACTCATCACAGCATAATAACCTATAAATAACCACAACTCCACATTTCTCCTATTGTTTTAGTGTAAAAAGTTCACATTTAAGGAATTATCTTTTTACAAAACATCATGAACAATCTGAAATTTCTTAAGAAAAATAAGTAAAATTTCAACATTATGCCTCAGCAAATTGAAGCCTTTTTCTCCCTGATCAGTGGTTTTCTTAGAGCTACAGCTGTTTAGTCCTGATCCTTTGAGTTCCCTTCATGTGGAAATGTTCTTACTTTCACTATTAAACAGCCGTGGGTTTTACTGTTGGTTTATCATCTAAGAGTTTGTTCCTGGAAGATGATGGTTCTCCACTATCCTTCAGGTTTTAATGATGTGTTGGACGGTTCTTAACCTGATTTTAGTAGTTTCATCTCCTTAGTTGTTTTCTTTGCTTGATGCAGGTCAATAATTTGACCCTTCTGAGACAGATTAACATCCTTTCCATGACCACAGGATATGTCTTCTAACATTTAAGAAATGAGAAGCTCCTCACTGCATCAGCTAGGGTTAAATAAGTTGTTTCATCACTGCAGTAATTATCCAATGGAAGGCTCTGAGTTAAATCCAAGTGGCTACTGTTTTTTAGCCAGGCAGTGTCTAATGAAAATAATAAAGAACATAAGATAGAGCCCTGAGGTACTCCAATAGGGGGATTTAACACCATCAACTGTTACACATTGTGTTCTATGAGAAGTAAGATCTAAACCATGATATGGCGCCTGCAGAGAAATTAAAACATGTGAGTTTTGTCAATAGGATTTGATGGTTGACTGTCAAATGCCTTACAGATATCCCCTCCTCAAACTGGCATTAAATCTTCTGTATACAGTGATTCAAACATTTACATGATTCTCGACTTCCTGTCGCACATTTTCTGACCCAGTGGGGATAATAGAAAGCTTTATTTGTCCTCTAAAGGCTGCAGCTCCTGTCATATTCTCCTGACAGGATGACCTCCTGAGTGCTGACATTCCCTGCTCTCCTTGTCCGATGACGAAAACCCCACCAAGGACAAATCCTTCCCCCGGAACATTTCCCTTCTTAAAGGCCCTTATTTCCTATATTTACTCATCGTGCCTGAATTCTGTGTTTTATTCGGCGTAACTGAAGACATTTACTCCACAAATTGATGCAGAAAAGGCACAAATTGGTGCATAAAAATTCAAGCGATGCAGCAGCTGTTTACAGTTAAACAGTCTGGACTCATCTACTCACTGCCCTCTGTGGTTTATTCATCCAATTTAATGTGCTTGATTGTAATTTCTATGATTAATGTCCTTGTATATGTGGGATTTATGCAAATAAACTAAACAAAATTCAATATTTACCCTCAGCCAAGACGTTTTCTCTAAGCAAATATGCATAAAAAAATCACCAGAATTAAAGAAATTAAGTGTTTTATGCTGAATATTTCCTCCCGCTTAATGCGTCCTCCGATATTTAAATGAACTCGGGGTTATAAATGAATATTGGTCACAGTTTTAAATGTTTTAAATTATATATTTTATAGTGTTTGTTTTGGTATTTTGTTGTTTGAAATTTAAGGTAAGAAAAAAACAGTTTATATGTGTAAAATTTCACTGTAAAACAAAATTAAGGTAAATTTTTTACAACAGTATGCAGATTTTACACATTATTACAGTTTATATCCACCTTTTACAGTGCAGACGTGCAGATTTGAGGTAGTACTACAGTTTAAATCCAGTTTTTACAGTGCAGAATTTGAGGTAGTATTACAGCTTAAATCAAGGTTTTAAAGTGCAGATTTGACACATTACTACAGTTTAAATCTACATTTTACAGTGCAGATGTGCAATTTGACATATTATTACAGTTTAAATCCACATTTTAGAATGCAGATGTGCAGATTCAAAGCAGTACTGCAGTTTAATCTATTATAATACGCTTGATTGTAATATCTATGATTAATGTCCTCGTATATGTGGGCTTTATGCAACTAAATGAAACAAAATTCAACATTTACCCTTAGCCCAGATGTTTTAGCCAAGCAAAGACGCAAAAAAATAAAATCACCAGAATTAAAGAAATTAAGTGTTTTATACTGAATATTTCCTTGTGCTTAGTGTGTCCTTCGATATTTATATGAACTGAAGGTTATTAATGAAGATTGAGCGCAGTTTTACATGTTGTAAATTATATATTTTATAGTATTTGCAGTTGTTTCGGCATCATCTATTCATTGCCCTTTGGCTTTGTTTATGCTAATGTGATTGATGATTACTGTCCTCATTTTCATGGGTTAAACCCCTTTATGAGCCGAGTTTTTAGGGTTTTATGCAAAATGCAAAATTCAGTTTTTGCATCAGAAGCGTGACTAAGCAAACATTATTAGCTTTGCAGCCTGTTTTAACCAAACAAAAATGCATAAAAATTCACCAGAATGCATGAAATGAAGTGTTGAAAATTCAAAATATCCTCGAGGATTATTATAATTCATCTGTTTTCGTGTGTTTTATGATTACTGCTCTTATTTTCATCAGTTAAGCACCTTTAAAACCTGGTTTTTGAAAGGTTTTATGCAAATAAACAGCAAATTACAATATTTACTACAGGAAACACTGACTTTGCAACAGAAGTGCAGATTAACAAATTTTTCCAGCTTGATTTGGACAAAACAAAAACACTCCAGAATGCAGTAAATTTTAATATTTGTCACTCGAAATGTTTCTTTTGCTTCATGTTTCCTCCAATATTCAGATAAAATGTACACCCGGGGTTATGAATGATTATTTAGCACAGTTTAAATGCTCTAAATTATATATTTAATAGTATTTATGGTAGTTATTTTAGCATAATCTCTTTATTATAACTCTGTCTTTCACTTATCTATGTTGTGCATGAGATTATTATTTAAATAAATGCACGCGCAACAGAAAATCATGCAGGAAAGACACAAATCGGTGCATAAAAAGTCACTATAATGCAGCGAAATAAGCTGTTGACACTTTAAATTTCCTGTTACATAATCATTGCAATAATCTTATTGTTGCCCTTCTTATTGTATTTGATGATTACTTTCTGATTTATTGGTAGTTAAGAACCTTTTTTTAAAGGTTTTATACAAAGACATGATGCAAAATGAAATATTTACTTTTGGAAGTAGAAAAAAACATTAGCAGCTTTGCAATGTGGTTTAATTAAACAAAATTCTCCAGAATGAAGGAAATTAAGTGTTCAATGTTTAATATTCCTGGGGGAAGACATCCGGCTGCTTTAATCTGTTCCATCCCAGCATTCAAACAGAGTCCTTTAACCATAAACAACATGAAGCGACGTAATCTATTCCCTCATTTGCTTTTTTGTGTGTCGTGTAAAAGGATGAGAAGAACCAGATCCTGACCACCAACGCCTGGCTGCAGATGGTGAGTAAATAGATAAGGTTAATATTGTCGTATTGATCTGGATCTGCTGCAGGATCATGCAGGGAGTCGTTGCAGAGCTTCATGCTAATGTGCAGCTCAGCAGGGCAACGGCTTCTTCCTTCTGCCCCGAACACGAACTGATAATGAGTTTCATTAGAACCGCAGGAATGTGGGCCAGAGCCATTAATCTGGTGTCTAGTCGGGTTTATTTTACAGCCACAAATCACAAACAACAATTAGGCCTCAAAAGACTCCAGCTGAGATAAGAAGTCTCTTAAAAAACCCTGAAACTGGCAATAAACTCCAGTAAATTAAAGCAGAAATGTGATAGAAGTTTTGTGTACAAAATCAAAATACAGTAATATGGAAAGTAATAATATGTATCTATATAGTTTTTTCCTTTTAATTTTATAGGTATTTGTAGTTGTTTTACAGTAATTTCTGTTTTTTTTTATTTTTTTTAACAACGTGGATAAAATTATGAAAACTAAATGTAAAATTTCTCTGCATATATAGTCAACTCTGTTTTTATTTTATTTTATTTATTTAATTTTTTTTACATATTTTATATGACAAGATTTAAATTAACATGAGGTTCTTTCAGCATTTTTATTACATAAAATTGTACCATAAAACTCACTAATATTGGCAAGAATACAAGCCTGATTTCTTGTATTCCAACAATATTTAACCATATTTATATATATAAAAAATTTTTTATCGTTTTTCACATATAAATATCCTTCTATAACATTAAAATTAAAATCGCTGTTAAATTTTTTTTAAAATTTCTTTTTAATTTTATAGGTATTTTTTCCCAGATTTTTGACAAAATATCAATAGAATTCAAAAACAGACGGTGAATATTTTTGATGTAAAAAGACAACTTTAGCAAGTTTCTTTTTAATTTAACAACTCTCCGTCTGTCTGTAGATAAAACATAAAAAGCTAAATAAATACACATATAACACACTTAGAATGAAATTCAATTGTGGCTTTTGTTTTTATTTTTTTCTACATTTTTTAACTATGTGGATAAGATTTTAAACAAAATGTAACATTTCTCTGCATATATGGTCAACTCAATGGTCAACTTAGGGCTACAAATTTAATGGAAAATTCCCTTTTTTTTAATGAGGCAGTTATTTTCCAGTAGTTTTTGGCACACAGCTGAAGAATATTCTTTTTTTCCTGTTTTTTTTTGTTTTTTACAGCATAGAGTACATTATCCGTTGATCTGTTGACATGTTATTATTTTTATATATTATTGGTTATTTCATTGTTTTTAAACATGTAAATAAAAGGTTTGAAAATGTGGGAAAAGATTATTGTTGGCTGTTATTTTAACATGTTTTGGCTCTGCGGCTGCTGAAATATTCCAGTTTCCCCACAGTGTGTCTGTATTTATTATTAACGTTATATGTGAGTGTTCTCATGTAAAACCAGACTTGTTCTTGTGTCTCCCAGCAGTGGTACGACCACTACCTCCAGTGGAACCAGTCTGAGTATCCTGGAGTTAAGAACCTGCGTTTCACCCCCGACCAGGTCTGGACTCCTGACATTTTGCTTTACAACAGGTGTGTGACGAACGAACGCACATAAACACCACCAGGTCCGGAGCTTTTCTCTAAAAAATATTGTTTCTGTTTTTTTAGCGCTCACGATAAGTTCGATGCCACCTTTAAGACCAACGTTCTGGTCAATTCCAGTGGCTTCTGTGAGTATCTGCCTCCAGGTACGTTTCTAGTCTCTAAACCAAACATAAACACGACCGTTCAAAAGTTTGAGGTCACCCAGATAATTCCATGTTCTCCATGAAAACTCCTACTTTTATCCATGTGCTAACATAACTGCACAAGGGTTTTCTAATCATCAATGAGCCTTTCAACACCATTAGCTAACACAATGTAGCATTAGAACACAGGAGTGATGGTTGCTGGAAATGTTCCTCTGTACCCCTATGGAGATATTCCATTAAAAATCAGCCGTTTCCAGCTACAATAGTCATTTACCACATTAACAATGTCTACACTAGATTTATCATTTATTTAATGTTATCTTCATTGGAAAAATGGCTTTTCCTTCAATAATAAGGACATTTCTAAGTGACCCTGAACCTTTGAACGGTGGTGTAAACGCTACTCACACTGAAGAAAATTAATTCAGAAAACATTCACATTACAATCATATATTTCCATTCTCCCCTCATTTACAGATGGACGCACCAAACAGTCTCCCTCCCTCATTACATCTGCAGATGATTTGTTTTCCTTTGGCTGTAAACCATCCTGGCTTGTTATTTCTGCATTTCCAGGGATATTTGTGAGCACGTGCAGCGTGGACGTGAGGTGGTTTCCGTTTGACATTCAGCGCTGCGAGCTCAAGTTTGGCTCGTGGACGTTTGACGGCTGGCTGCTGGACATCCAGATGAAGGAGGCAGACGTGTCCGGATACATGCCAAACGGAGAGTGGGACCTGCTGGGTATGACTGGCTGTCAGAGCCCTGGATGACGGGCCGCGTTGCTTAGTAACAGCGCTCACACTGCAGAGTGTTACAACATTCCCACAGTGTAATTGGGAAAACAGTTTAGTAATACAATGTAATTTCTGCAGAAAACACTCCTCGATTTAATTTTTTTACAAAGCCAGACCTTTCTCTCTGGTTCGGCTCTGTTCCATAACATGTTTTAATGATGCCAGACTTTCACGGCCCAGAATACAAATCATTAGTTATATTGACTTTCTGAGATTCTTTATAGTAAACAACAGAAGTGAGCAAAACCACTTAAATGTTAAATGATTCAAAATTACACCACCTCTCAATAATTGCATTTTTTCTTCTGGGTTGAACAGTATTTCCTTTTATGACACAATCAAACACTTTAGAAGGTCTTTATTATAAGATTCAGGCCCCAGAGTAGAAACTCAGTGCAACATAAGAAAAATACACACAAGTTAGAAAGCCTGTGATCACTGAAACTAACCTCCGTTAACTGCATGGACGTGGCTCTGAACCTTCACAGTTTTGAACCTATGTGTTGTGTCAATCTGCATGCCTTCATCATGGCTCCACATGGAAATAGATGCCAGAGAAGCTGAAAAGTCCAACTGTGAAACTCCACAAAGATGGAAAAGGATCCAGGAAGATCAATGAGCAACTAGAAATCAGTCAAAGCAACAGTAATCAGGAGGTACAGAAGGAGCCGTAGTACCATTAATCATGGCTGCTGTATCCGTCTTTCTAAAATCGCCAGAGGAACTGAAAGAATCTGTTCATAAGATTTCACAAAGTTGGAAAAGGATCCAGGAAGATAAGCCAAAACAAAGCTGCAACAGTAATCAGGAGGTCTAGAAAGACCCACAGTACCACTAATCAGAGCAATATAATGGTCAATGTGTTAAAATGACTTTACAGACAGTGAACTACTTTCACAATCTAGATCTGAAAAAAAGAGAACAGCTGTTTCAAACTTGGCACAGGGCTTATCAGTGGAAATTAGAATTTCTATGAGGCCCAGACAGTGTGAAGGACGGTGCATAATGTCAGCCTCGGTGGACGGCGTCCAAGAAAAACACCCTTGCTCGCCCTTTGGCACAAGATTTAACTTCGCTAAAGGACATGAAAAGAAGCCTGAAGAAAGTTGGGAGCACATTTTCCAAGATGAATGAGTTGGGCTTAGATGGAGTCCAGCATGTTTGGTGTGAACCTGACCAGGACTACCACAGTGGATGCATAGTCCTGACAGTGAAGCACGGAGGTGGGAGTATGATGATGTGGGGCTGAATGAGAGCAAAAGGTGATAGATGCACAATGAATGTCTTTGGATAAATCGAAATACTGGCTGACAAGGAGCTGGAAAAAGAGGAATATTCCAGCATGAGACCCATCCAAAGACCGAAATCATACAAAAGCTTCTCAAGGATAAACACTGTCACCAAGTTTGACGCCTGACTTGAATCCAATAGAACACCTTTGGGGTATGTTAAAGGGAAAGACAAGAAACAGCTGAAAAAAGTCTTTAAAGGATGACAACATCCCTCTAAGAGATGAAGAAGAAGGTTGTCCTCAAAAACAAAGGTGGACATGCAAAGTAATGAAAGGTTAATTGCACTGAGTCTCTACTATGAGGCATGTCTTATATTTTCTTGCTTTCTCACCCATATTTTCTGTGTCATATTTTAACATTTCTGCTGCATCTCTGTCCTTCCTCGTCCTCTCAGAGGTCCCTGGGGGGCGACATGAGGTTTTCTACGACTGCTGTGCTGAGCCTTATCCTGACGTTACATTCGTGGTAACGCTGCGAAGGCGAACGCTGTTCTACGCCCTGAACCTCCTCATCCCCTGTGTGCTGCTGTCCTCCATGACCCTGCTGGTCTTCCTGCTGCCCGCCAACTCCGGGGAGAAAATCAGCCTGGGTGAGGAATAATAATAGGGGATTGTGTGACAGTAAGAACGGGGCATGCTTGAGGAAAATGGAAAAAAAAAATGAGGTGCTTCTGCTTCTGACTTTTGAGATAAAATGCATTCTCTGGCAGTGTTTTCCTCCTTGTGAGAGCTTATTCCACTCCACTGTTTCTCTTGCAATCTTTCTCTGTTAACACTACCGGAAAGCTCTCAGTTGGAGCTTTTGTACGGCGTCAGGAGACACGAAAGCAGAAAAGGCGGGAGGCGAGATGAGAACGAGCAAAATCGAATAAGTTTTTCCGAGGAGTGTCAGTAAGACGGATGATTGTGGTGAAGAAGTCAAGTGCAGCATACCAACTATCCCGTTCCACTAAGTGTAACTCGTGTACTTTGTTCTCTAAAGGCTTCTGTCTTCTCGTCTCCCTGGTGTCTTGTGTCTGCCTCCAGGCATCACGGTTCTGCTTTCTCTGACTGTCTTCATGCTGATGGTTGCAGAGATTATGCCCGCCACTTCAGATTCGGTCCCGCTGATTGGTCAGTTTGTTGGGGTTTTTTTGCTTTCTGTGCATATTTCTGTATGTGAGTTACTGACAGTGTTTATGGAATACAGATTGTCATTACAGCCTCATGTGTCTCTCAGGTCAGTACTTTGCCAGCACCATGGTGATTGTTGGGATGTCGGTGGTGGCTACAGTCATCGTCCTCCAGTTCCATCACCACAACCCTAACAGTGGACACATACCAAGATGGGTGAGTTAGAATCTGAAAAACTGCATGAATTTATTTGCTAAACATCATAAAAGTGTTCCAGGTTGTGGTATCAATCAATCAATCGAACTTTATATATATAAAACTCCAGCACTTATAGACTGCTTCCTCTAGTCAAAAACAAAAACCATAGTAGAAAGACCTTATTGAAAATTCAGGCTTCTAAGTAGAAACTCAGTACCTGGGGTCCTTACGTTGCAGTTCCGTTCCTTCGGCCTGATGTAAGTTGATTTTCGCCACAAGTCGGAATTCCATCAGAAGAGTCCGACTTACGCTTGGAAGCCATAATGAAGGGCAAAAAAATTAGCGAATGTAGCACAATCCACGGTGTCGTACAACCGGCGAATGTAAATAAAGCCGTCTTAAAGTGCCATGCGACGACATATTCGTCCCCTCTGCTCGCCAACTAGTTCCACGTAACTAGTTCTGATGTAACGACGAAACGCCATACGTTGTAAACTGAGGACCCGCCCATAACCAGTTACGTTTTGAAACATGAACTTTCGTTTTGGACAAACATGTTTTGTCTACCTGCATTCCTTCAAGTACCTGATAAGTGGTTCCATACACTCCCTCCTCTGTATGTGGCTGATGCATTGGAGTCTTACTTCACACCCAACAAAAACCCTAATATTAGCTGAGCAATGTTGTACATGCAGTTCAGTGCAACAAGGACTGCACAAACCTATTTATAGGAGAGAATAAATCAGAACATAACTCAGCATCCACCTGCATCTGAAGGATGAGTTACACTCTTTTTAGAACAGAAATGTTAACATTCTAGACATAGTTTAAGAGAGTGCCTGGCGAATACAAAAGAGTGTTTATTTCACAATATTTACAGCTGAGTCGATCACAAACCTGTTGGCAATTGAGTCTCCAAGAGTTCTGCAAAATACATGTCATGATTCACATTCAAAGTCACAGTCGAGGTATATTTTTCAGCACAAACATCAGTTTGTGAGAACGCATGTCAGGTTTTTTAAAAAGCCTTTCATTTTATTTCTTCTCTTTCACCGTAATAACACTAAAAATAATGTTCTTCGCCATGAATAAAAAGTAGATCTATTACTTTTAGGTGCACAAGCTTCTAGGGACAATCACTAGTGTCTTATAAATCAGAAACAGCAGATGTCAAATCGCTGCAGACTGATTTTAGATAGAAAATAAATTGCAATAGACAGAAGATATTTTTGTGATATGCTTCCTGCTTCATTGTATGCACTGCGAACCAAACACGATTGTTAAGAGTGATGCTGAGATTAATTCCCAGGTCTCATCGAACCAAAACACAGAACATTTTCAGAGTTTCTCGTTATAAAAGGAAATAATTTACTTTTTTTAAATTCATGGAACAAAATATTCATGTAGAAAACCACTGATTACAATGATTTTAAAAGTGCTATTAAATGGATATTAGATTTAATTGAAAATTGGGTTGAAACCTTCACAGAAGTTGAAACAAAATAAAAGCTTGACATTGAAAATCTGACTCACCTGACCTGCTGGATCTGGAAAACAAAAGTACAAAAAAAAGCAGAAATCCCTGTCAAATGTCGAACACTTCTTTTTCTACAAACTACAAGTAGCTTTCACCCAAGAGAGAATTCATGTAGGCAAACTGCACAAGACGCAAAAGCTGCAACTGAACTGGAGGTCGGCAGCATTTTAAAACAAAGGTGTGTGGCTTATTACGAGGTGGAAGTCAGGCTGGGAGGAGCATGAATGGACTTGCACATAGAAATTTACATACAAAACTGAAAAAGGTTAAACCAGTGTGACACTTGGGCTGTAAAAAAGCCAACAGAGAACCCAACAATCCAATGCTCCCTTTGGATGTTTTATGAGCGATGGTGGGAAAGAACCTAAAAACAACACCCTTTAACAGGAAGGAAAGAAAAACCTCGGACAGAACCAGGATCAGGGAAGGCAGCCATCTGCCTCGACCGGTTGGGGTGAGGTGGGGATGAGTGGGTTGTGGTGGGGGATAGCAGGATAGCAGATGGAGAACGGACAAGCAACACAAACAGAACACTGAATGTTTTGGAGGTCAGTGATGCCACAAACTGTAGATCAGTCTTCAAGATTCAAGATTGGTGGTCTTTTAGTTAGAGCTGAAGAAGCGTCTTGAATGAAAATGAAACATCTTCAAGAACCAAAAAAGAAGTCTATTTATAGTGCTTAGACTCACAATCACAAACCTACTAACAACATAAAACAGGTGAAGTGAAGAACATTGATCATCTTGGTACTATGTGGTGTTCTGCTGGAAAACCTTGGATTTAGGTATCCGTGTTGATGAGAGTTAGACACCCAAATAAACATTGTCCCGGAACAAGCACACTCCTTCATGCAAATGGAAATCCTGCTGGAAAATGCACCCCACCACATGGCAAAAACATCAAACAATCAGGAACATCTTGAGGAACATGACAATCAAGATGTTGATTTGACCTCCAAACTTCCAGGACCCCATTCTGATCGAGCATCAGCAGGATGCAGTGGAACAAGTTTGATTCCCAGAGACCCCCCCGCACAACCCAGAACACCCAAAGAATCCACTGCCAGCGTCCTGGTTCCAGACCCCATAGGACACCCTGAGAGGTCCTCTGGTCCAGACCCAGTGGTTCAGACCATTTTTGACCACATAAGGGGGACCAACACAATACTAGGCAGCTGGTCATAATGTTATGCCTGATTGGTGTATGCTGTTTATGTGTGAATATGTGACTTCATTTTCTGATTTGTATTTTGTGTCTTTGTCTGTCAGGTGAACTTGGTTCTGCTGCAGTGGGTTCCTTGGTTCCTCCGGATGAAACGTCCAGGCGAAGGAGCTGAACCAACTCTCTCCAGCAGCCAGGCAGATTCTCAGAGTAAGACCCTGTCCTCTCCGACCACCACCACCACTACCACCACCACCATCCCCACCCCGCTGCCCTCCATCCTCCCCCAGAGCCTCAACTCCCTGCAGGCCAGCCTGGTGCAGCTCAACCACCCCCTGTCCCACATGCTGCCCCACCGGCCCAACCTCCAGCCGGTCATCCTCCCGAACCCCGTGCACAGAGACCCCAGCCCCAATCCTCACCCCCAGCCCAACGGCCACCTGCCTTACATGGGCTTCCAGAGCTTCCAGACCACTGCAGAACTGGAACCAGTGCAGAGGTGCAGAACCACCAGCCATGGGAGGAGTAACAGTGGACTTGGTGGTGGAGATGGAGAAGTAGCAGCAGCAGCAGTAGGAGGAGGTCCGGTTGGAGATACACCGATACACCACCACCTCCCAGCTTCAAAGTTTGGGAGCCCTCCACTGGAGCCTCCAGTTTGCCCGGACCCCAACCCATCCACCTCCGGACCCTGCGGTTCAGAGGCTGGTGTCGGTAGATCAGCTGCTGTTTATTCTAACAGCGGAATGGCCCGATCTGTGGCGGTGGACAACCAGTTGCAGGCTCTTCTGGCAGAGGTTCAGTATCTAGTTGAGCGGGTTCGTGAGCAGGACCGGCAGCTGAGTTTGGCCGAGCAGTGGCAGTTCGCTGCAGCCGTCATCGACCGACTCTGCTTGGTCGGATTCAGCGTCTTCAACATCATCTGCACCATCGCTATCCTCATGGCTGCACCCAACTTTGGAGAAGCGCTGTCCAAAGACTTCCTCTGAGAGGCAACTAAAGAGATTCAAGAGCTTTGTAGATGTCAATGGATGAAGGAAGCACAATTGTTGTCAGTGACACTGGGACATGAAATAGCAAATAATTCCTATTTATGAGCCGGACTGGACTGTGGCACACGACGAGCGGACTGTGATTCAGAAACATTCTTTTTTTGTTTTCTTTTATTCCTGATACACTTGCCTCGATCATCCTCACGCATCCTTACAGTGTTTCATTAATGTTTTAATGATGGTTTGTGGTTTAACTGGTAAAATCATGGGATAGTGATTATTTTGAACATCTACAGTGTGCAGCAGAAGTGACCAAAGTGCAAAACACCTTGAATGTAAAAGGACTCAGTCTCTCAATAACTGCGTTACTTTTAAGTTGAACAGTACGTTATTTGCCTCAATGCAACAAATGTCAGCAAACCTTTCGTTATTTCATTATTTTTTCAATACTTAGTATATACCAGTGTTCTACAAAGTCCTGCAGAGATGCTCTTTAATTCTTCAGAGACTATTTATTTCAGCTGTTCTTTGCTGGAGATGTTGTGTTGCTCTGCCCTTCCATTTAAAATCCCCCAGAGGCATTATATTGGATTCCAGGCAAACAAAATACTTGTCCGTGAAGTACTTTTTACTTCTTTTGTGTGTGCTTTGGACGGTTCTCATGCTGGAATATCCATCTTCTTCCAGCTTCTGCAGGCTGGGACTCATCATCCAGTGTGTTGGTTCATCTACAGACGTTCATCTAGAAATGTCATCAACACCTTCTGACCTCATTCAGCCCCACATCATCACACTTCCACCTCCGTGCTTCACTGTCAGGACTATTCATCCACTGTGGTAGTCCTGGTCAGGTTCACACCAAACATGCTGGACTCCATCTGAACTCATTTATCTTCATCTGACCAAAGAATGTTCTCCAACATTCGCTTCTTTTCACTTTTTTTCTTTAGTCAGCCACTGTGGCTGACATTATGCGCCGTCCTTCACACTGTCTGAGCTTCACAGAAATTCTGCTTTCCATTGACAACCCCTGTGCCAAGTCCGAAACATCTTTTTCACAGCTAGATTGTGAAAGTAGTTCACTGAGGAGTCATTGTAGGAGGACAACCACTGCAGCCCTGATTAGTGCTACTATGGCTCCTTCTATACCTCCTGATTACTGCTGACACTGTGTTTTCACTGATTTCTAGTTGATCTCTAGAGTCATTTTGCATCTATGTGAAGTCTCACAATAAGAGATCTCAGTTTCTCTGGCAGCTCTTTTCCATGTGGAGCCATGATGCAGACATAGACACAGTCCATAAGCCCCAAACTGAGTAAGTTCTGCTGTTCACAGCTCATTTTAGAATAATGTTTATGCTGTTAGACTGGTTGGAAATCACAGATGGATTCACTTTAGCTGACTTTCTACTTCTGGGTCTCTATTTTCAATCTAGTCTTTCCAAAATGTTTGTTTTTGGTTCATAAAAAGAAAACATTGATGCAATTTTTCAACCATTTCACGTCAAGATATTGACGTTGGTGTTCTCACTTCTGCTACATACTGTGAATAAGAAAAAGCGTTTTGTGAAGAAGGAAACTGAAAGAACTGCAAAGCCCGACTCCTAACCGTGTATTATTACTGCCATGATGTGAAACCACGGGATGCAGCAGCTTGACATTGATGTGCTGCATGTCAAATACAGAGGATTTACATTCAAACGGGGTTCATTTACATAAAACCTCATTACTGACAGGCAGTTTTCCACCAGGCATCTTGTGTTTCCTGCACATATATTTTGTCACCACTGATGTTTGTTTTTTCTCTGCTTTTTCAGTTTTCAGTTACATCGAATTTCATTTAACATGACATTAAAAAATCATTATGAACACACAGAGAAGAAAAGTCTTTTCCACAATAATAAATCCTGAAAATTACCCGTGTTTTGGCTCAATGAGACTGAGAATTAATCTCAGCATCACTCTTAACTCATGTTTGCTTCACAGTGCTCACTCTGAAGCAGAAAGAAAAATAACAGAAAAATATCTAGAAATCTGCCACTGGAATATTTTTCTGTCTCTTGCAATTTATTTCCTGTAAAACATCACTCTGCAGAGCTCTGACATCTGCCATTTCTGATTTGGAAGACACCAGTGATTGTCCCTACAAGGTTGCTGCACATAAAAGTAATAGATCCACTGTTTAGTCATGATGAGGAACATTATTTTAATTATTATTATTATTGTGAAATAGAAGAAAACAATGCAACTCTGTGACTCTTCCTGTAAAGGATGACATGTATTTTGCAGAACTCTTGGAGGGTTGTGACAGACTGAGCTGTAAATATTGTGAAATAAATGCTCTTTTGTATTCGCCAGGCGTGCATCAAATTCTCTCTTCTCTGGTTTGCCTCCTCTGAGGACAGCGAAAGAGGGGGGAGAAGAGAAAAAGAGCCAGAAAAGTGGAAGATGGAGGTAATGAAGCGCAGCAATAAAGGAGGCAGAAGGAAGGAAGAGCGATGGAAGGGAGGGCTTTGCAGAGTTTGGTTGAGAGGAGGGAGCAAAAAAATGTGCTGAGAAAGCAAATAGGGACCAATAAAGTTTTTAACTGATTGCTCATTAATGAGAGAGGAAGAGGAGGAAGAGGAGGCGTGGAGGGAACTCATTCCTCCTCCTCCTCCTCCTCCTCCTCTTGAATGCTGCTAAACTGTACTTAGCCCAGCATCCAGGGGTGACTGGACATATATTCAGAGTGTCTTTATGTGGATTTATGTGACTGATCTTGGCGAACGTTCCCACTTAAAATGATTGACTGTGAAATAATGCAAACACTTTATTATGATTGAATTTAGCTAATTGGTGTCTTGGCACCGCCGGCGCTCGTACCTTTAGCCCCGAGGCCGTTGTTTTGGCTTGAGAAATTGTCCGTGCATGCCGATGGCCTACTGAACTCCTCTCAGCTGCAGGGTAATAAATCTCCACCTGCCGTCGTCCTGACAGTGCTGTTTGTTCAGAGCAGGAAACGGAGGATGCACCAGCGGCAGGGCGGGCTGCAGATGAAACAACCCGTCTCCGGTGCCGAGGGGCCTCTCTGCAATCTGAGGCTGCAAGACAGCAGCAGCGGTGCGACCCAGTCACACGTGAAGCGAAGGACCCCGCTGCAGACCTAATGCAGCAACCGAGAAGCCTCCTGGAGCTGCCTTCACTTCTTCTCCCACACAAACTGCTCACTTACTGCTGCCTGTGTATCGCTGTCACTTCTCCACCGTGTCTGCTCCAGTGGAAGAAATAAGACAGGGAAGGGAAGATTAAAAAAAGAAGAAGAAGAAGGAGGCAGTGATAGCTGAAACACTGTGGAGTAACTTAATAGATTAAAGAAATAAAAAAGAAAGCCGTAAATGTTTTTATGGTTCACCAGTCAGCTCTTTTTCTTGCTCTCAGTCTGCTTGAGATGCAGTAATGAATTTACTCCATTATAGGTAAAGTGAAGAAAACCACCAGCGCAGGGAAAACATGCAAATACCTCACATACAATTACACCTAAATTTATTCATAGGCATGCCAATTTTTGATTTATAGTGAATTTTTGTATTACAAATAATTTCTTCTGGCTGGAAATGAGAAAAACAAGTGGAATAAGTCAGTAAGATATTGTGTTTTTGAGCTGCTAATGATGTATTTTCTACGTTTTTATTCACTACCGTTCAAAAGTTTGGGGTCACCCTGGCAATTCCATGTTTTCACACTTTTATCCATGTGCTAACATCACTGCACAAGGGTTTTCTAATCATCAATGAGCCTTTCAACACCATTAGCTAACACAATGTAGCATTAGAACACAGGAGTGATGGTTGCTGGAAATGTTCCTCTGTACCTCTATGGAGATATTCCATTACAAATCAGCTGTTTCCAGCTAGAATAGTCATTTACCACACTAATAATGTCTACACTGGATTTATGGTTCATTTAATGTTATCTTCATTGCTTTTCTTTCAAAAATAATGACATTTCTAAGTGACCCCAAACTTTTGAACAGTAGTGTACATTTTTACTGAAAATGTCATGTCTAAACTTATTCATATCTTTGAAAATGTTGTATATTTTTAAAAAGATGCAGCTTCTACACATTTTCAAATGTTCCTGGTAGTTTCCACCATCAGTGGAAATGTATAGAAATATGTCATCAGCATACGTGGAAACTATCTAGTGCCAATGAGAGAAATGTGTAAAAATATAGTTCCTTGAAATTGTTGCCAGTTTTTGGAAAAATGCAGCTTCTATCTCATTCAAAATGTTCCTGGTAATTCCTACCATGTTCTAAAGCGTTCTAATCCATTATAAACTTCCACAATCAGTTCCAAATCATGAAACCAAAGAGGTTAGTGAGAACCTCCAGTTTCACATTGTTGCTGCTCACATGTTGAAAGGCTATAAAGTCATATCAGTTTTTTCAAGGTCCAGTGTCCACAGTTTGAAGCTTCATGAAAAAGTCCAAGGAGTTCCACACTGTGAAACATGTCAAAGGGCTGCTAGGAAGACAGACATGAGCCCTGCACTGGAAGAATGGTAGAGGACAAGAAGAATCCAAGGATCAGCACCAAGAGCATCCTGATGAATGTGAGCAGTTCTGGTAGCAACATGTCCATCAGACACTCCAGCAGACCAAGAACAAGGCTGGTCTCCATGGATCAGACCAAGGAGGACTCCACTTCTCCAAGACAGACACACTAAAGCTCAGCTGGACCTGCAGCACTTCTCTACTCACTTACTGCTCAGTTACAAGTCATGTCTGAAGGAAACGGCATCATGAGAAAAGAGGAAACATGGAGATTGTGGAGGAGAACATCAGGCAGTCTGCAGAAAAACTGCTCCTTGGGCAGCATTGGAGCTTCCAACAAGACAATGATGTGAAACATGGAGCCGACGTGGTGAAGAAATGGTGGAGAGAAAACAATGAGAAGATGTTGGAGCCTCCCAGCCAGAGTCCAGACCTGAATCCATCCAGAATGTGTGGAGGAACTGAAGAGCAGAGTGATGGAGAGGGAGCCTTCAAAGAGCTGGAGATGAACACTTGGAGGAACTAAATCCCAGTGGAGACCTGCAGGAACACTGTTAGACACTAGAACTACTGATGGACTAATAGATAATTATTTTAGATGTGGCATAGAAATGAGAATCTCACATGACATCTTTCCATCTTTAGTTGTCATTTCCAACCAGAAGAAACATGTTGGTCCAATAAAAACTCACTAAAATCTAAATTTGGCCTAAGGAGGAATAATTTTTGGGTATCAGAAAAAAGAAAATAAAGACTTTGATACTTATTACAGGGAAAGAGTATGACTAATATGGGACATGGCATAGACACAGTGAAAAAATGCATCATTAACACAATCTAATACAACATTTTACTGTTTTTTGTCACTTGCTTTTATCATTTAGAACCAGAAGAAACCTAGTGATTGAATAAAAACTGACTATAAATTAGAAATTTGGCATGGGGATGATTCATTGTGGGCCTCAAAGAGCTGGAGATGGACACTTGGAGGAACCAAATCCCACTGGAGACCTGCAGAAACACTGTTTGACACTAGAACTACTGATGTGGAGGAAAATAAAGACTTTGACGCTGATTACTGAGGAAGGATATGAATAATTTCTCTCTAACACAATGTCTTACCATCTTTTAATGACTTGTTTATGTCATTTCTAGGCGAATAAACCTGTAGGTGAAATAAAAATGGACAATAAATCAGCATTTTGAATGGGGATGAATCATTAAAGACTCACCTGTAGGTAGAAGTTAAACCATCCGAGACAGTAAAGTTCATGACTGAGCCTCTCTTTAATATTCCACACCTGAAACACCCGTTAATTTTTGAAACATCAAAACCTGACTTTCAAATATAATCCTGAAACAACATTGATTTACTATGTTTTTTTAATCAGCATACTTCGACCTGTTCTTGTAAGAAGCTGGTCAGCGCTCAGGTCGGATCTCCGGAGACGAAATGTTAGCCTTCCAAAATTCAGACGTTCCCAGATAATATCCAGCACCACCAACAGTCAATAGCGATTAATTACTGAGTGGAGACACTCGACGCCGGTCGATATGCAGCAGCCATTTCACTGCCTGTTGGGTAATTGTCTCCCAGATCTCATTAAAAGACGCTGGAATCGGGGAATGAAGAGGAGAGCGAATTTAAAAATCAACTTTACAGCATTAATCTGCTCACTGAGGGGGAACTTCACCATCCAAAACACACCAAAAGGCAGTAAGCTTGCATCAATAAATCAGTTTATTTAAAAGAATATGTTACAATTTATTACAGTAAGCGATGTAACCAAACACTCTTCCATTTCACCGGGTCTCCGTTCTCCTCTCAGCACCGAAAAGCTCCACTTTATCAGCTGAATTACCGGAATAAATAACGTATGTGACATTTAGCTTCGGCCGGGACCGGAGAGGGAAGGAGGGAGGTAAGGAGATCAGACAGCGGCGGAGGATCGACTGTGTCAGACGCGCTTCGGTAAACAGACGAGGTTTCCCGGGAATGCGTTCGGCCTTCAGGCTTCACTCTCTCAATTCAAGGCTCAACTCATTCAATTAGGCCCACAAAAAGTTTCGCCGAAGCTCATTAATCACCCGAAACGGCCTTTCGTGACCTGCAGCATCGTTATAACAAGCACTATTAGCAGGATGTAAATCCATTTACACCGGCCACTTGGTTGCAGATAACAAGAATGCTGCTTCTTTTCTCATCAGCGGCCGAACACTGCGAGTCAAGGCTGAGCTTTAGCTTCGTAGCATCGCTGGCTGACATCGTGTTTGCATCGCATAAACTCAGAAGACGCTTTGAACGACACTTGAGCTTTGAGCATCTCTTTATGTGATTGTGAATAAATTCTGATAAACATGAAACTGATTTTTAATCAACCATTTCGCAGTAATAAAAACTTCCAGTGCAATCAAGTCATGCAGATTTGATTAACCCTCCTGTTATCTTTGGGGTCAATTTTCAAATTTCAATTTTTTTTTTGATTCATATTAACCAACTTCTCCCAATTTAATGGGGACAACTGGGTAAACATAAAATGAATGTGATATGTTTTCACTGTTGAAGGCATCAGTGTTCTGGCTTTTAGCTGTAGAAAACATAGAAGAAATATCAACAATTTACACTGTTTTGTTTTGCTTGTTTTGGATGATATTGGGGTAATTTTATTATCTTCAAAAAGCTTCAGGGCCCTAAACTTTTAGAAATTATCTTCGTTTTTCCTGGGGTCAAACTGACCGAGAACATAAATGTTACTATTCTTGATAACAGAAATTGTTTTTAATTCCAAATGCTCTAAAACATGTACCCTGAAATAATACAAAGCCATTAAAACACCAAAAAGACATGTCTTTACAATTTTAGGTCAGTCACTAAGATTTTATTCTTGATGTATAAGGGGAGTGGATGGGGGGTTGTTTTATTTAAAGGGCTTTTTGGGTTGTCGACAAACAGATCTAAAATAACTGACACGTAAACTTGGGGAGCAACAATTAAAGCTGCAAGCAGTGCTGGTTGGGTCCTCGCATCCTTGCTGGTCAGCGAATTCAAGCATGACCAGCAGGTGGTGCTGCGACTGAGAGCGTATTTCAGACTATGGCTTTGTTGATGGCGAACTATCAAAACTGTCCACCAGGTGGCGCTATCACTGTAAATGTCATCAGGGCTGGAGTGTGATCACACATGTAAAGTTTGAGGCAGATTGGAGCATGTGCAGACTAGTTAGACAGCACTTCCTGTTTCATGGCAAAACGTCAAGATTTCGTCGGCCGCCATTTCCACAACCTCAGACTTTTGGGGAGCGTTTTCATAACTTTTGTGTACATCCTTGCCAAATTTCGGCTCTGTTGGGGTTACCCTGTTTGAGTTTATAGCTTTTGAAAATGTCCAAAAATTTAAATACGACACATAATTCAAAATGACCAACTTCCTGTTGGGTTTTGAGTATTTGTGTGAGAGGCTTTTTTGTGTGTCCTGATGTGTTACAGATGTGTGCCAAATTTCGTGGCTGTAGGTGAAACGTGGTTTTCATCATATTACAAGGAGCGCGAATGAGCCATCTGGCCACATATGTGTACATTTCCCTTAAAATATCAAAAATGGTTGCTGGTCCTGATGTGTGGAAATTTTCACGTTTTCAAGTATTTTTAGGGCCTCAAAAATGCATATCTTTTGTCTGAAAAAGAAAGTATAAGAAAAAACCCATGGGTTCCTTCCACCGTTGGTGCTTAGACTCTAATTATAATCACTTTCTGGAGGTTTAAATTACTGGACTCTACCTGACCCCCAGGATAAAAGATGTCAGTAAATCTGAAGGTAATAGGAGGGATAAAAAAGGTCTTTAAATCCCAATACTGCACTGTACAAGAGTAAATATTTAATGTCAGGTTTTAATGATGTAATAAGCTGTAATTACTTCCTGTTTTTTGCCTAGTCGTCCGCATTGCATCATTGGATATTGTTTTGTTAGTACATTATTCTTAATTAGGACAATAAGCGAGCTCATTTAGAGAGGACGTTAATCTGCACTTCATCTGATTGTTTCATTACATGATCAGCTGCCAGGAAGCTGCTTTTCCAGATGGAGATCCTGTTTAACCTGAACCGGCTTCAGAGATAAACGGCGCTGCACGGGGAGGCCGTTTGAATTACAGGCCTGTTATAAATCCTGGGGGAGCTTTTAGAAAGTAAGTAATCACAGCGATGGCGGACGGAAGAAGAAGGAAGGAAGGAAGGAGGAGAAGGACCCCTGCTGTCCGATGTGGGTAACACACACTGAACACAGTCGAACCCTCACCGTCTGATCGCACAAACAAAAGCATGGAGTGTTCAGTTAAAACTAGAAATACACAACGGTTTAATGCATGGCTTGAATTTGTTGATGCGGTGCAGATACAAACTAAATTATCAAGATTTTATCGTGAATTTTATTTGATTAAAAGGCTTCTTCTGGTTGGAAATGATGCAAACAAGTGATAAAAGACAGTAAGACATTGTTTTAGAGATAAATTTTAACAGTTTAGATGCTTTTTGGGAGCATTTTTTTTTTTTAAAAACTAAAACTACATTATAGTTAGAGAGATTGTTTTCTCTCGACCATTTCTTCACAACTTTGTCTCCATTTTCCCCATCATTGTCCTGTTGGAAGCTCCCACGCTGCCCGAGGACGTCATCTAACATTGTATTAGATTGTATTAAACTGCTGAGGGGCTTTTCTGGAGCTTTTCTTTCTTCCTGAAAATAAAGAAACTCAAGCAACTGCCTCCATTTATGTATAATTAGTATAAAGTGACATGTTTTAGTTGTAGAAACCCTCAGTGGAACCTATAAAATAATGGAAATGCAGTTTTTCTGCAGACTGCCTGAGGTTTTCCTCTTTTCTCATGATGCCGTTTCCTTTACATATGACTTGTAATTGAGCAGTAAGTGACTGGAGAAGTGTAGATTGGATTACAACGTTCTAGACCAGGGGTGTCAAACATGTGGTCTGCGGGCCAAAACCAGCCCTCCAGAGGGTCCAATCCGGCCTGTTGGACAACTTTAAGAGTAAAAATTACAGAGAAGACATTACCGGCAGATTGCAAATTTGAAAAACTATAAATTTAAAATAATTTCTAGACCATGACAAGTTGTTTGGATCAGAAAGTAAAATACTAGATTGTTCATTGTTCTTTTGTCATTTTGTGTCTCATTTTTGTAATGTTTTGTCTGATTTTTGTCATTTTGTTCCTTTTTTTTTGTCATTTTTTGTCTCATTTGTGTCCATGTTTTTGTCACTGTAACTTTTTTCTCTAATTTTTGTCTTTTTTGTTTTGTTTTGTGTTGTTTCTCATTTTTGTCATTTTGTGTCTCATTTATGTAATATTTTGTCTTGTTTTTTGTCTCATGTTTTTGTTGTTTTGTTTCTTGCTTTTGTCATTTTTGGTCTTGTGTTATTTGTGCAATTTTATCTCTCAATTTTGTCGTTTGTCCTTTTTTTTTCACTTTGCAACTTTTTTGTCTAATTTTTTGTCTCTTTTTTGTTCTGTTTTGTGTCGTTTGTCTCATTTTTTTGTCATTTTGTCTCTCGCTTTTGTCAGTTTGCGTATCATTTGTGGAATATTTTGTCTTGTTTTTGTTGTATTTTGTCTATTTTTTGTCGTTTGTTCCTTTTGTTGTAATTTTTGTCTCGTTTTTGTCCATTTTTGTCACTTTGTAACTTTTTTGTCTAATTTTGTCTTTTTTGTTTTGTTTGGTGTCATTTGTCTCATTATTTGTCAATTTTTGTCTCATTTTTGTAATATTTTGTCTTGTTTTTGTGTTTTTTGTCTGACTTTGTTTTGACCAGTAAAGTAAAATACTATATCATTCAGTTCCAGACACTTGTGACAAAATGTTGTGTTCCTTTGTAGACACTCTGTGATCTATAAGTTGTAAAGTGTAAAAGATAAACTGAGGCATAATGTTGTTGAAATGCAATGATTTTTTCTTAAGAAATTCCAGTTGCTCATAATGATTTGTAAAAAGATAATTGCTTAAATGTGAACATTTTCAGAATGTACTTTTTTGCACTAAAAGAAAGGAACATTTTTGAGTTATTATTTATAGGTTATTATGCTCTGATTTTACTAGTTAGTTAAGCTCAAACTGGGCTTAATGTGGCCCCTGAACTAAAATGAGTTTGACACCCTGCTCTAGAATATGGAAGAAAGCACCGGGAACATCTGGAATGAGACAGAAGCTGCATTTTCTCTGAAATTTTCAACAATTTCAAGGAGTATGAATAATTTTGGACATACAGTATCTGTAAAAATGCTTAAAAATCCAATAAAAACTGTAAAAATTCATCGTTAACATCTAAAACACAACATCTTACAGAAGAAACCTTTCAGTCAAAGAAAAATCCACTGTGACTGTGAAAAATTTGGGGTTTATCTGTTTATAATCAAACTGCAGTCAGTCATTCAGTTAAAAATGAATATAAAATAAGCTTATTCCAGTATTATGCCCATTATCTGCTCTTTAGGTTACTTTTTTGTACATTTGGAGGTTGTTAATACTGTTGGATAAAGTGCAAAATTAAACTGATCAAAAAAATAGTGTGAAACAAACGTCGGCTTTCCCTTCCCTCATAAGCCACATTAACTTTTCTGATGCAAATGTAGCGAGAAACCGATGAAAAATCTCCGTTCTGCGACTCAGCTGCGACTTACATTCTCAATGGCCGATGCCGCTCCCTGCTCGCAAAGATAACGCGACCAGACACACGACACAGCGCCGCTCTAATCCGTAAATTGAGAAGCTAAGCGTCTTCATGCGGTCGGCCCTCGGTGTCGCTGATTACTGTTATCTGCCGTCGCCTTTGTGAGCACCAACAGCTTTCACTTTAACTTCGTTAGTCTGCCAGTTATTCCTCATTCACTCCGGCTTTCTTTGTCGACTTCAAAGGGCGGCTGCAAACCTCCTCATTTGCGAGTCCCATTCCACTTCCATTAAGAAGAAGAAGGCGGTTCCACCAGTCCGTAGACGCCTTCCTGACAGAGCTCGGCCTGATGATGATGCGCTGGACTCCAGAGTTCTGGTTCACGAGTCTTTTATTTTTTTTAATAATGCTTCAGCTTATTCAGGTGTGTTCTTCAGCGGATGCTTGTTGGTTTGCATGTCGGCGGTAGCTTCTCGTGTAGAGTGTAAAATGACGTCCGTGTGATTAATAGCGGAGTGTTTTTTGGGGCGGGGAGGTCGGATCCAGGCGGCGTTAAGAGGTAACGATCTCCCTTCCTAGGTGTCCCCATCCCTTCTGTGCCTCAGCAGCTGGAAAATATTCTGCAACAGAAACCAAAATCAGAGCCGACACACAAGAGTTCCGCCTATTTGCACAGGACCAGCATCACCTGGAGACTCGTGGCGATTAGTAAGAACTGCCAGAGCTGCAGCTATCGATTATTTTAGTAATCCAATATTCTATCGATTATTCTGCCGATTAATTGGATTATGTGCTTGCCGTTACAGCATCAAAAGAGGAAGTGAGCGCGCCGTGCAACAGCAATAACCGTCCTGATGGAACACGGGCGGAACATCTGTGGAGTATTATACATATAAAGTATAGTATCAGGGGTATTCCACTAAAACTAAAGCCATGGTAACCCCACATGTATTCAGTTGGTGATGCAGAAATGGCATAAATGTTTTTATGTTTGGTCCGTTTAAACTGCAGCTGATAGAACACAAATAAGAAAACTGATCAGTTTATTAGTATTGATTACAGAGAATATTCAATCAGTAACTTTAGTTTCACCTTGATTTGGTTCAAATTAAAATGATTTCCTTCATTATGAGTCAGTGTCAGACCTACATGCTCTTCAATACAATATCATGTTTGAATATATGAAGGATGATGGTTTTATTGTGTTATCAAATATCAGCTGCATTGATCGGTAAAATTAATACATTAACGCATGTTGACCAGTTAGTGACCTGGGGTCTGGGATGTGGTGGATAATCGAATAACTCGAGGAATGGTTTCAGTCCTAATAACTGCAGAGGTTGTGTTTGATTTTAATCCCCCATTTGCAAAACAAAAACTCCACCTACCACATTTCACCAAACACAGAGGCTCCTGTGATGACTTTACTTCTTTGCAAATCTCTTTGATTCAAGGCCATTTCTCAAAAACCCTTTTTTGCAAGGTTTTATTTCTTCTGCCTCTTACCCACTTCAGAGTTTTGAAGGCTGCGTCGGCTATTATAAATGCATTCTGGGTGAAATTTCAGGTGGACCCTCTCAGAGACAGAGCAATTTCATCTGAAGAGCGAAAATCTCGAAGGACGCGATGGACGAAGCATTCAGTCGCCTCTCAGCAGGTATTATGTGGCGGCACAAAAACCTACCAACAGGTTTGAAACACAAAATAATAAGAAAAACATCAACAGAGGCAATTGTTGAATTCTCTGCTGATCCTTGAACTACTGCTCTTTGAAGTGCAGCTCTGTTTGAAAACCCAAACAAATCTAAACTTGAAATCATCATATTTCATAAAAATCACACGTTTTGCTTAAAAATTCAGCAAAAACAAACTCTCTATAAATTTGATTCTGTGAAAAACTAAAAAATCTGTGTTTTTTGATGCAACGATGAAGTCATCAGTGACTCAGCTGTGACAAACAGTCACGTGACAAAAATTCTGGAACTTTTCGGTTGAACTGCAAGCAGTGTTTAGACAGAATGGAGAGAAGATGAATATGGAAACTAATTTTTTTTTTTTTTTTAATTAATTCTGTCATTCTGTGTCGTGAAGATATTTCTGAGTTCTCTGCCTCTTCATGGTTGTTCTGTTTCCATAGAGCTGCAGGACTTTAGATTGCAGAGAAAAATGAGTGCACCGTAAAGAAAAATGCCACAGGAGCAAAGAAAAACACCCAGAAAGGGCTTGGAGTTCAGGAGGTTAAGATGATTTGCAAATACAAATTGAATTTTCACAACCACTTCCATCTTCAAGGCTGCACAGTGGCTTGGTGGTTAGCACTTTCACCTTGCAGCTAGAAGATCCCCGGTTTGTGTCATGGCTTTCCCGGGATCTTTCTGCATGGAGTTTGCATGTTCTCCCTGTTTTCTCCAGGTTCTCCAGCTTCCTCCCACAGTCCAAAAACATGCTGAGGTTAACTGGTAACTCTGAATTGTCTGTAGGTGTGAATGTGAGTGTGATTGTTTGTCTGACAGACAGATAGACTGTTACCTGTCCAACCTTCACCCTAAGTCAGCTGGGATAGACTCCAGCCCCCCACAACTCAAATGAGGATTAAGTGGTATACAGATAATGGATGGATGGAGGTTTTTGGACTGTGGGAGGAAGCCGGAGAACCCGGAGAAGAACCACATATGCATAGGGAGAACATGCAAACTCCACGTAGAAAGATCTCAGAACCAGGCCGGGATGTGAGCCGGGGATCTTCTGGCTTTCAAGGCGACAGTGCTAACCACCGAGTCAGGAGATAAGTGTGAAAACTAATTAAAAATGGAATTAAACATCTATTGTATGTGTAGGTATGATTTTTTGATTTTATGACACTTGGAAGACATTTGTGATGGCTGACTTCAGGTTTTGCAACATAAATAATAAAAAAAAAAAAAAATTCAACTTCTGGTTTTTCATTTTGAAGATTTATGTCATTCTAACTTTTTTATCCTGCACAGAAGACATTTCTGAGTTCTGTCTCCTTCATGGTTGTTCCGTTTCCACAGAGCTGCAGGATTTTATATTGCAGTGAAAATGAGCCCCTAGTGAGGAAAAATGCCCAAAAACTGCTCACAGAGTTAATATATTTGGGATAAAGTCAGGAAATTTGAGTGAAAGACAGACTTATCCCATGCAAAATCACCACATGAGACACAGACTTACGGGGGTAATACCTAAATCACACCAGGTCCTCAGACAACACTAGTCCTGTGCAAATAAAAACAGAGAAATTCACCCAGACTGCAGTATTAGTGGATCATAGGCTGGACAGAGGCAGGCAGAGCCTTACCTTGCCACACATACCATCTTTACTGCAGTTCTTATTGTCCTTGTCTGTCGCCTCCTCTTCCACCTGCAAACACACAGAAGCTCTAAGTACAAAAAAACTTCTTCTTTAAGCTGATTAGTCTGTAAAGTTGTAAACTTTCTTACCTCCTTCCTCCACTTCAGCTCACAGAAGACTCTCTCAAAGCACTCATGCATGTAGTTAAACTGAACAAGAGAAAAGAGAGTTCTATTAACAGATTAACTGTCTAACATTTTAATTAATCACCAACTGGTTTGATAATCAATTAACAAAAGTCTAAATTCTGTGATTGCGGTTTCTTAAATGTGAATATTTTCTGGTTTCTTGCTTCCTCTGTGACAGTAAACTGAACATATTTATCATTTTTCAGCATTTTCTGACATTTTATTGACCAAAAACCACTGATGAATTGAGGAAATGGGCGTTAGTTGCAGCTCTACTCACATAAGGTGTGAATATCTTGACCCAGCGTGGCTTCTTCTCCCCTCGTGCATATTCAAAGCAGAAGGCCATGCCCTCTTCGTCAGTGTCCCACCGCTGCATCTCCCCCCAGTCGAATGCAATCACCTGGTTCTGGAGCAGCGAACACAACGCTTTTAATACACTCTCTCCACTGTACCTGCAGCAGGCGTATGAGGACGCTAACACACTGGAAACAATGCCCCTCTCAAAACAAGAAAAAAAAACTATTTCAAGGAACTTTTACCTTGAAATAAGTGAAAAAATCTGCCAATAGAACAAGTGACAAATGGCTTGGTAAGATTTCTTGAAATAAGATATTTAGAATCTTGAGATCTTAAAATTAGCTGGGAAAACTTATTTTAAGCTCTATTTTACCAGGATTGTCAAGCTTAGGTGTCTTAAAATAAGCCAGATATGCAAAAAAAAAAAAAAAACAAGCAGTTTTTCACTCAAAAATAGATTTTTGCTTTCATGTAACCTCCTAATTTGAGACGTATTAACCCTCCTGTTGTCTTCATTTATGGGCACCAAAAAATATTGTTTCCTGTCTGAAAAAAATCCAAAAAATCTGCAAAAAAATTCCCCAAATTTCTGAACATTTGCAAAACCTTCAGGAAGAAAATTCCAATAATTCCTCAAAAGTTTCCCTTAAAAGTTTTACTTTAAAAAAAAAAAAAAAATCCCCCAGATTTGGCAAGAAAATTGTTGCAAATATTTTCAAAAAATGAGTAAAAAATCTTCCAAAAAATCCTAAAAATATCTAAAGCGATTCCATATAGATCAGTAAAACTTCTAATATTTTCTTTAAGAACATTCACATAAAAATCGACCAAAATCCAGCGAAATTCGCTGGATTTTGGTTGATTTTTTGTGAATGTTCTTCAGAAACATTTTTAACATTTCTTTTTTTCCACCAAAAAAAATGTTCAAAAATTTCCCCAAAATGTTGAAAATGTGGACATCAGAAGTTCCACTGTAAATTTATTTTTTTTCCCCACATTTTCAAACTTTAAAACGGTTCAATTTGACTGGCAGGATGACACGAGGGTTAAACTTACTTTTGAGTTTTCTTGTAAAATTCAATTCAAAACAAGATAATTTCAAAATTGTTTGACTTAACAACACATTTAAGATGCGTTGTCTTAAAACAAGTCCCTCCATCTGCTGAAATGTCTCTTGTTAAGTGAACTTATCTTAAATCAAGTGGGATGAGACATTTAGACTAAAAATAAGACATACAGACTTGTTAAGACTTAGAGTTTTTGCAGTGCGTGCTGACGGACGGCGTTTCTTGCCTCCAGCGTCCCGTCCTCGGTGCAGGCGTGCAGCTTGAAGTGGTGGATGCTGATGGCGGTGATCACGTGGCCTTTACGCCGCGAGTCGCAGGAGCAGTGAGGGAAAATGATCTCGTTGTAGCCTTCGCATCCTCTCAGCAGACTCAGGTACTGAAAGAGACCAGATGATTTTAACATCAAGTGTTGCTATAAACACAGTTGTTAAAAAAAAAAAAAAGTAAGATTCTGCCCTCCTGAGAAGCCACAAGAAAAATTCAAGGACTTTTCGGTTGAGAGGAGACAAGTATGGAAGCAAATTTAAAATACAAGTATTAAAATATCTGAATAAGTAGAGCTACCACTTTTTTCTCTCTAGTGGTAACAGCTGTAGGAACTTGGAAAAAAATTAGTTATCTTTCTTATGTACAGGTTTAATGTCAGGAAATCCTGTTCCATTATTTCTGACACATGACAAACTCAGATACTAAAGGAGACAAGATCATATTAACAGAAACCGATTTTATAAACCCGAGTCTGTAAAAAAAAAAAAACTAAAAAATTCTGCCCTCTGACGTAACTGAGAAACCACGACTGACTCAGCTGTGACCGACTGTCACATGACAAAATTCAAGGACTTTTTGGTTGAACTGCAGGCAGTGTTTAGACAGAATGGAGAGAAGACGAACATGTAAACAAATTAAAAATGTCATTTCATGTAGAGCTAGTTTTTTTCAGCATTGACAACACATGCAGACACTTGGAATAATTTTTGCAATTTTTTGTGAAGTAAATAACCCAAGAAATCCAACGTTTGGGGAATTTATGTCATTATAGTTGTGTCATTCTGCACAGAAGACATTTCTGAGTTCTAGTATATAACATATTCAGGTATAATGACAGGAAATCATGTTCCATCGTTTTCTGACATTTTTATTTCTGAGAGATGGAGGACACAGCAGACAAGATGCTTCTAATATCCACTCCTCATATTTAACAGTAAAGTAGACAGACGTGGATGCAGAGAGTCGCTGTGGTTGTTATGTGAAGCCCAGATGATTTAAAGTTAGAGCAGGAGTATTTACCTGCAGCTGTAGTCGCTCCAAAATGTCATTTATTTATATTTTCACACATTCACTTTCTCCAAGCACATTTTCTTCACACTCCAGGCTGCGTGACTCACACTCTGGGGCTGAGCAATTAATTGATTTCAATTCGAAACAGTGCAACTAGCGAACTGCAAAGACTGCCATTTTAAAACATACTTAAACTGCAGCACGTCTGATGCAGGATTTAAATTGCTGTGTGAGTGGTTTTACAAATTCACACCATAATCTAATGCAGCGGCGCTGGTCACAATCGATTTTAAATCTATTACACGCTGAAGGTTGAACTGAGGCTCGATTTTTAAAAATATATATCACAAATCCAATCACAATGTCTGTCAGAAAACTTGAGAGTGTGAAAACTTTTGTAAAACTTCCTCAAACTCTCAGTCCACAACTTCAGAGGCAGATTTAAATACAAATCAAGATGCTTTTAAACCTTTTCCCACATTCAACTGATTACTCTAAATCTCAATAGAGCAAATTAATCTAAATATGTGCTTTTTACTACAAAACTAAAAAATAAATATTGAAAGTCCTCTTTAAAATCAAATACAAATCTACTAGTATCTTAAAGTTTTGTGTTGGAGTTTGTGTTATTTTATATTTCAGACATCAACACTTGCTGTGTTTTGCCTCTATGAGTGATAAACTGACCATGGACGTCTTCTTCTGCTCTGCCAGCTTCTGCAGCTGGTAAGATTTCTGCTCAGCTTTGATGAAGCCTTTTTTCACGTCATCCACAGCCTGGAAAGAAACCAGACAGGAGACAGAGTTAACACAAAAATAATTAGAGAAACACACACACAACTTTAAGAGCAATTTCTGCTCGACCATCTCTGATTTGCCAGATTTTTTTTAGCATAAAAAAAGGATATTTTTAAAGATATCTGTGAAATTATACCTCGATATAATAAATACTTCCGAGGATAATAGTAATAATTTTTTAAAAGTCTGTCAAGCACATTTATTTGCACAATGAAATTTGCACAATATCTAAGGAACTATTAAAGATAAAAGCATACAACTTTCTGAAACTGTGAAAGTTGAAAATATGCCCATATTTTAAAAAAAATGTTCTTGTTATATTTGGAACTTCAGAACAATGTTCTGCTCGGATCAGACTATCTTTGTTATCTTTGTTTTAAGTAGTCAAAGCTCCTCAATCAGGTATGAAAGTTCAACAAAAATACATTTTCTTGTTATTTTTGTAACCCAGTATTTCATATTAAAAGTATTCTGTGCGTATTATTTTGTATTATTGTGACCCGTAGCTACATGTGGTTCAGAAAATATCACTAGTTCACTTCTCATTATGAATTTTTTAGAGTCTTTGAGTTCAAAGATGGAACTTTTCATGACGGCTTCAATTTTTTTCATAGATTTCAACTCATCCCATAACTTAGTAGAGATTATTTGGTCTTCTTATCAGTTGATATTACAGATTCTGAATCAATGACATGATGAGAAATAGCTGTGAAAATTCATGGTTTTTATCTTTGATAGTTCCTCAGATATTGTTGTTCAGGCTCAAATTTCAGTGAAAGACAAAATCAAAATATAAAACAAATAAAATTTCAAAAATATCTTTATAAATATCTATAATTAATTATATAAATCAGGAAAATCAGAGATAAAAATAAGTGCTTCTTGTCCTTAGTGACCTGCAACTTTCCAAAATTACTCAAAAAGTGTCCAAAATGACACTAAATTTGTGAATAAAACGGCACAAAAGTTGCCTTAAATTACTCAAAACTCAGCCATGATCAGAGATTATTACTGTCCAATATTACAGATTCTGAATCAACGAGATTATGAGAAATAACAGAGAAAATTCAAGGTTTTTATCTTTGATAGTTCCTCAGATATTGTTGTTCAAACAGACTCAAATTTCAGTGAAAGATAAAAACAAAGTACAAAAAAAAAATCAAATTGTCTAAATATCTTTAAAAATATCTATATTTTATGATACAAATCAGACAAATCAGAGATAAAATTGTGTGTTTCTTGTCCTTCGTGGCTGGCAACTTTCCAAAATGACACTGAATTTGTAAATAAAACAGCACAAAATTTGCCTTAAATTACTCAAAACTCATCCATAAGGACTCAAAGTGTCTAAAATTACATGAAACCTGTTTTTTTTTTCATATTTCAACTCAGCCATACTCAGAGATTATTGATCTATTGTCCAAAATGATAGATTCTGAATTTCTCGATGAGAAATAACGGAGAAGATTTCTCATTTTTGTCTCTGATAGTTCCTCAGATATTGTTGTTCAAACAGACTCAGATTCAATGTGAGAATAAACCTGCTGGAAGTGGATTAATGGGCAATTTGTAAAACTATAACTAATAAGATACAATTTTAAATATCCAGACTTTATAATAAAAAAGCTTTAAGTGTCTCAGAGATGTTTGAGCAGAATAATAACCAGATATACGGTTTGTACAAACCTGGTGAAAGAAGTAGCTGACAGCGAGCTGGTTGTCATTGAGCAGAATCTCTTCTTCTGTGGTGAAGAGCCACTTGCGCAGAGTGAGGCAGGTTCCTGGGATGGCTGAGGTATAATTCTGTACATACAGTTTGTGGGGGAATTCGTTGGGGGCCAGTTTACGCACTGGAGGGAAAAGAAAAGAAAAAAGCGAATGAATAGATTGTAAACCTCGAGAGCTGCTGGCGTGGCTGCGACAATCTTGTTCATTTCTACCTTGACATTTAAGTTTCTGATTTAAGAGCCTGATTAAGATGCAAAAATGTCAACAAAAAAAAAACAAAGCAGCAAACTTAAAAAAAGACTAAAAAAGTAAACAAAACAAGGTCTAAAACAACAGAGAGATGTAACAGTGAATACAAAGCTAAAGAGACAATATATAGATTCAGTTTAAGCTTCTAAAGTTCAAAAACTTTGGCAAGCGGCTGATTTATCAGTATTTTAAAGCAGTAAACAGAACCATATGAAGTTGAAATGTCAGCGATATAACTGTAAATACCTTGAATTCAACTAAAAATATTTAAGTAAAGGGTATCGACGAGCTTTCTATTTGAAAGAGAGACTTTGAAGGGTAAAAGAAAGTTAAAAATTATAATATTTTAACCTGCAGCTAATAAAAAAAACCACAGATGACTTTAATTACATCACTGAGGGGTACTAATTGGTTAATTTCCAATTTACACTATGGCTAAAAGAAGCGAGTTTGAACTTTCTGACCGACGTTTCTCAACAAGTTTCCCTCGTGTGTTTACCGTCTGACAGTGCAACACTTCAGGGACAGTAAATTCAGTGGTGATGAAAAGATTTACTGCTGCATTTAAAAACAAAAAACAAACTGACATCCTTGTAACACGCCGCGTCACTTTTAAAAAAGCTCTTTGTTTTCAGACACAAAAACCCGACAACATTCATGTCGCAAGTTCACTGAAAATCACGGCTGTTGAGGAGTCATGTAGCGCCTCTTTCTGCTGCTGCTGAGCTGCACGATACTGGAAAAAACACTGGGATGTTTCTCTACATAATATGAATAACCGCTGTTGGAAAGAATGATTTATTCTAGAATGATAAGAACGACTTTAAAGGAGAGTACATCTGCAGAGGAACAAAAACAAGCTGAGAATTGTAGTTTGGAAACTTTTTCTTATTTGGCGTAACTCTGGCAAAGTCGTCTGACGTCTGAAACAGTGTTTTTGTTTTAAATGATATTCAGTTCTGGCTTTGAACTCGTCATCGCCAGGAAGTGAAATTAACTTTTAATCCACTGACAGATATGTCCAAATGTGATTCATTCAATAGTAAATGATCATTTAGTGCCTTAAATCTACCAATCACTTCATGTTAAACCAGTATCTGGCTGCTGCTAGTTTCCCACCGTGGTGTACCAGCTTTTGTGTAAATGGGTTGGAGCGTTAAAGAATTAATTTTGGAATAAATATTGTCAATTAAAATGTTTAAACATTTTCTAAAAGCTGAAAAAAATGCAATTTTTTAGCAATTATCACTGTCTCCCGCAATTTCATCGCAACAAATATGCTTAAAACATCGCAACTTACATCGCAGTTTTCTAGAAAAGCTGCAGCAAATTCAGGCATTTTAGGCCACAACAATCTCAGAAAACGCCCACAAAATCCTGGAGGGACTGAAAATACTAGGGATGTCAAGGGATAAGTGCTTAGGAAAACCGATTTCTTCAGCTGATTGTTGTTTTTCATCTCACGTCGTTTTTTTGCAGTTGGCCACAAAAAAAAAAAAAAAAACTGTTTCATGATGTGTTTGAGTGAATTTGTTAATATTTCGTCCAGCTCTGTTACAACTACATCCAACATTTGCGTGTTAATTCAGCAAAGATGCAAAACACTAAACTGTGTGGAAATACGAACAGACTTCCTGATTTACTGGACGTTCTCACTCACCAAAGGTGTGGTTGATGACCTCAAACAGGGCGAAGTAGCTCGCCGTCACACTGTCCATCCCCAGTTTCATGACCACAGCCTGAGAAACAGAATTAAAGCGTAAATATGGAAGACTGTAGTAAGAGGACGTTCATTCAGAGTTATCCAGGTGTTTGTGTTTACCTGATACACCTGGTCTGTGGTGGAGTTTTTGCGAACTCTGACGGTGAGCGTGGTTTTATCGGGCATGGCTATTCTCAACTCCACGTCCGACACGCCGTTGTAGTTCTGAGTCATAAGAGGGAGAAACTGTGAAGTGAGTCACACATGAGCTGCTTTTTCCTAAAGGCATTTCGTTTTTTCTTTACCTCGTCTGATTCAGACAGGAACTCCTGCATGATGTCACTTTCTCCGATTACCCGAACAGAGCACACTGCCAAGAAAACACGCACATTATTAGGCGAGACTCTGAAATACGAGCGCTGATAAAATGACAGAAGCTGTGTAGTTACAGTCAAACCCTAAATTATTCATAGCTAGGCCAGATTTTGATTCAGAGTGAACTGTTGCTCCAGCTTTTTTCAGTTTATAGTGTATTAGAATGCCCTAAAATGTGGTAGAAATGATACAGATCAGGGCTGTCAAACTCATTTTAGTTCAGGTTCCACATTCAGCCCAATTTGATCTCAATGACCAGTAAAATCACAGCATAATAACCTATAAATAACCACAACTCCTAATGTTTCCTTTATTTTAGTGCAAAAAAGTACCTTCTGAATATGTTCACATTAAAGGAATTATCTTTTGACAAAACATCATGAACCTGAAATTTCTTAAATTATCTGGAACTGAACAATATAGTATTTTACTTAATGATTAAAACAACAAAAGTCAGACAAAAAACAACAAAAACAACACAAAATATTACAAAAATGAGACAAAGTGACAAAAGCGAGAAACAAAGCGACAAAAAATGAGACAACACAAACCAAAACAAAAAAGAGACAAAAACTTTGATCAAAAAGTTACAAAGCGACAAAAAATGGACAAAAACAGGACAAAAAAATTACAGTCACTCGTTTGTCATTTCCAGTCAGAAGAAACACACTATACACATTATAAATCAAAATCTGACGTGTATAAATTGTTTCAGGCTTCACTTTACTATCTGGATAGCGAAGTTTTGATTTTATTAGATTTTATCAGCAATTTAAATGAATATGAATGATTTTGGACGTGGTATTTTTTTAGCAACTGTGAAAAAAGTCGACAATAAAACAACAAAAAAAGTTTGTCATAAAGATATCTTACAAAATGTTTTACCATCTTTTGTCACATATTCATGCCCTTTCCAGGCAAAGTAAACCTATTGGTGACATAAAAATTCACCATAAAACTAAATTTGGCATGGGAGGTGAATATCTTTCAGTTTATGTGTGTGCACTTTGGAGTGGACAGTATTTCTGCCAAACTTTTCTCCACTTTATAATCTGTTACTTCCTCTGGTTATTGTTGGAACATGAGATGCGGGACACATTTCCACGTGAACAGACAATAAAGTCTTGAATCTGTGAACCTGAAGACCCCACATGTTCCTCACCTTTCTCCAGGTATTCCTCCAGGCCTCTGCGTCGGGCGTCCAGCTGCTGCTCCGACAGAGAAAAAGGCCATTTTCCGGGCAGTTTTGGGAACGTGAAGTTGGCAAACTCCCTCTTCAGGTTTTGGTGGAGGATCACAAACTCCCGGTAGCGTTTGGAGCACAGCTGTCTGCCGGCCATGTACACATTGTAGACCTGGAGGGGAGAAAACGCAAGCAGAGGCATGAAAAGAGAATAATTCAGGGTCTAAACACCACAACAAAAGTAACAAAAGCTGTAATTTTCATTTTCCAATCCACTCATCCTGCCTTCATTCCACACGTAAACGCACCACAAACTTTTCATGGTTGAGCTCGGTGTGTTTGTAGCTGGGAACGGAGATGGGGACGGCCTGTTTGTCAGAGTAGTCGTAGCAGGACTGAGCCGAGCCGTCGTCTCCGGGATCCAGACAGTCGGCCTCCTGCGGCGGGACGGACAGCACGGCCAGAACCAGCTCCCTCTCACCGGCCCGGATCAGATCCACCACCTGCTTGTGTGTCGCACCTTCCACGTTCACCCCGTTGCTGTTAAATGAAGAAACAGACGTAGATGTTAGTAGAGTAAGTGTAGTGTAATATTTTTTGGGTACAATGTGCTAAAAATAAGAGATGACATAATTATGGCAAATGCTATTAGACTAAAGACCAGAAGCAAAACATATGTACTCAAAATTTAGTGGCATAAACTTAAGATATTAGAACATTTAACATACATTGGAATAACATGCATGAAACCTATGGAGCAAAAAATCTGAACATGTCTGGGCATGTTCTCTGTAAAAGATGACCTAATGATAACTTAATGATCCTGCTGTCTTCATTTACAGGCACCAAAAAATATAGTTTCCTTGTCTGAAAAATATCCAAAAATTCAGCAAAAAAATTCCCCAAATTTCTGAAAATTTGCAAAACCTTCAGAAAGAAAATTCCAATAATTCCTTAAAAGTTTCCCTTAAAGGTTTTTTTTTAAATGCCCCAAATTTGGCAAGAAAAGTCTTGTAAATATTTTCAAAAAATGAGTAAAAATCATAAAAAATCCTAGAAGTATCTAAAGTGATTCCATATATATCAGTAAAACTTCTAGTATTTTCTTTAAGAACATTCACAAAAAAATCAACCAAAATCCAGCGAAATTCGCTGGATTTTGGTTGATTTTTTGTGAATGTTCTTAAGAAACATTTTTAACATTTCTTGTTTCCCCACCAAAAAATGTTCAAAGATTTCCCAAAATATTGATAATGTGGACATCAGAAGTTTCACTGTGAAATTTTTTTTTTTTTTCAAAGATCTTTAAAGAAACTTTCAGACATTTGAACACGGTCAAGTCATAGACTCTGGCACTGATTTGTAACTTAGTTTACACTTCACCACAAGCATGCTCTGAACTCCAAAACTCACTGCAGGGTTTGAAAGACATCCATCCATCATCTATACACCGCTTAACCCTCGTTAGGGTAATGGGGGATGGAGTACTATGCTGTGGTCACTTGAGATCAAATTGGGCTGAAAGCGGCCCTTGAACTAAAACGAGTTCAACATCCCTGGTTTAACTTTATGACAAGTAACTGTTTTTGAAGCAGTTATTTTTCCTAAGTGTTTGAGCACAGTAATGTGATTACTTTCTCATCTCCTTCTTCAGGAGTGGGACCTTCGGTTATGTCACGGGCACAGCTGCACATGAGCACCACTGGGCGTGTGCAGTTTGGCAGTCATGTGTCAGAGGCATGACGGAGCTAATGATAGATCTGCAGAGACCTCACCTATAGTTAACGTCGCTCTGTTCAGTCTCAGCGTCTCTGCTCAGCAACACCTCGGGCTATTTCTGACACTTTTAAACAGGAGGGGCATCTGACCAATGCTGGACTGACATTTATTAAGCTTTTGTGTTAATGAAATGAAATTGAAACTATTTGAACGACAGCGTGGGAATGTTAGCATGAATTTATAAGCTGGTTAAACGTCTATTTAAATATTTTTAGAGACGACATAAGCGAGTGCCGCCTCAAATGTTATTTCCAAACATGAATACAACAAAGTCAATGTTTTGGGGAACATGTTAGTCACAATTTGTGCGGGGGAAAAAAACAACAGTTACACTTCAAAAATGATGGCTTCATGTCTGAGGTTTTGCAAAATATGTTGATTAGTGCTGCAGCTAACCATTGTTGTCACTGTCAAATAATTTCTCACTTAATCGATTTGTCGTTTGGTGTCAGACAGTTGGGTTGAGGAGGTAAAAGACATTTTAAGAATTCAGTTTCAACAAACACTCTTCACATGTGCACAGCAAAATGAATGAAGAACAGGAGTGAAACGCTGACGAGAAGGATTTGGTTGCAAAAGAAATCAGTTTCAGGTAGAGAGAGGATGTCAACGACAACAACAAAACAACAGGAAGTCTGTCAGCAGTATGAGACAACGTGACTCATTTATGATCACGTAAATCAGCACCACAAAGCTGCCAGTGTTGTATCACGAGACAGCTTCCAAACTGCTTTTTGACTATTTTTTATTTTTCATGCAGACTTACTCCACTACAAAATCCTCTGAGAAAATTGTTCTAATTCAAATCATTTGGTGAAAATCTCTACATTTTTTTATATTGCAGAAAAATTCAATATTGCAAACTACCATGCAGTCCTGTTGCATGGGGAAGTGGGAAAGAGAACAGGAAAAAAAAAAACCCAACTCTGAAACAAGCCCAACAATCCAGGACAGGAAACGCTGCACTTAGAACTTCTGACTGATCTCTGAGCTCATCTGTTATGTCAGCCCTTATGTCATGGCAGGACTTATGCTGGCAGAGTGACACAGGGCTAAAGCTCAGTGGACACATGCTCTATAATACCGACGGTGGCACCGGATAGCTGCACGTTAACATGCGATCAAGTGAAGAAAGGCCCTGTGAGCTGCTGCACAAACAAACACAGCAGAAGTGAAACCCGGTGCTGGTGAGGAAACGTGTAGGTACGCAAACACTAAAACAGGAGACACAAACGCAGCAATCCTGCAGATGTAGCAGGGCGAAGAGTCTTCTACTGCACAAAATGCAGACTAAGCAGTTTGGCAGCTCTTCCCTTCCTGCAGCTTTATGATGATATAATAAGCACCTGACATAGTGGCCTTTGCGCCGACACTATCAGCATTTCTGACTGTAATAAACACTTTAGAAGAGGTTGTCACTTCTTCCTGCACAATTTAGGCAATAATTTATTTATTTTGTTCGCGTTACGTCTCAAGAGTTACATATTTTCTGTTTTAAAGGCTGACTCTGGTAGATTAATGTCCACCACACAGTTTAACATTATGCATAACCTTTATCGCAAAACAGGCTGCTGTAAAAAGCCGTCCGGCAGTGCAGGTTACTCTGCATTAAAGCCTGAAGAGCAGGAGCTGTTTATAAATGTGCAAAGAAGTATCGATCGCCCAGAGAATAGCAGGGGCACTGTAGCTCTGCAGCTAGGCACTTCACTGTGTGAGTATACTCAGCTATTGTGTGCAAACTGTGCCTGGACAGGGGAGGCAAAAATACTCCATGAAACAGTCAGATCTTCAGCTGAATGAGCGTGGAAATATCGAGCCACGCAGTATCGTCCCATCTAATGCACTGCATGTATTTCTGACATTCAGAATAAATACAGCCAGTGATCAATGGTTGACCAAAATACCTGGGGATGAAACAATAGGACGGCAGAAGGGCAACTGTAACATCTCTTAAATGTCAGATGATAGAAAATTGTATCACCTGACAGTAACTTCATTATTTTAAAGTTGAACAGTAGAGTATTTGCCCTGATGTAAAAAATCTAACATTTTAGATTTACTACACTAAAAATATATGTAATCATCACACTCACTGTCAGGACTATGCATCCACTGTGGTAGTCCTGGTCAGGTTCACACCAAACATCCTGGACTCCATCTGAACCCAACTGATTGATCTTCATCTGACCAAAGAATGTTCTCCAACATTCATCAGGCTATTTTTAATCTAATTTTTATCTTAAAGTTTTGTGTTGAAGAGCAAACAAGGGCATTTTCTTGTACATGGTACATAGAGGTTGATGTCATGAAGTGTATTATTCACGTAGAAACTCTGATTTCCCACTGAGAACCCCTGTGTCCAGTCTAAATCAGCTGCTGTGTGTTTTCACAACTAGATTATGAGAGGAGTTTACCATCTGTGGATTCATTTTAGGAGCTCTGATTAGTGGTGCTATAACTCCTGATTACTGCTGCAACTGATTTTTAGCTGCTAAGTGATCTTCCTGCATCCTCTTTCCATCTTTGTAAAGCCTTGCAATCTGAAATTTCAGTTCCTCTTTCGAGTCATGTGGAGCCATGATGTAGACATGCCGCTCATAGGTCCAAAACTGAGAAAGTTCTGGTGTTCATGGCTCATTTTATAATCATCTATTTCTCGATGATTGAACATAAATGGGAAAAATGAGAAATTATGCAATCATGAAGAAGTGATGCAGTTTTTAAATCATTGCTCAGTGGTGCACACGCTTCGTCTGTGCACCCCTACATACATCCACACAGAAATAATGGGGTCAACAAACTGCTAGGTTACTGCAGGCCATCCCTTCACAAAGCAGTGTGCAAAAACCAGCCAATCGCACGGAGAACTTTAGAGGGACAAAACCAATCAGAATCGAACCGAAGGCATCCCTCCCTTTCTGCATCACCTTATTCCAGGCACACAGACACACTGAGGCGACCAGTGCTGATGCTGAGCTGGATGCTGTGTGTTGTTCTCCATAGCAACAGAGTCTAACATCAGCAAGCCATCTCCATGCATACTAACACCCCTAGCCTGAATGCAGCAGCACTGGTCAATACTGGGTTAGTTTAGCAGGTTCAGTGGTGCTGGTGTTTGACTCCTGATGCATGTAAACAAAGTGCCAAATGGAGGAAATAGTGGTGAGGATGATATTGGCGAGATTATGTGTCATGCTGTGGTTTAGTGTAATAGATTCAAGTGTGAGGGGAATCAGTAATGATGCCTGGATCAAACACAGACCCTCCTTTCATTGGGATGCTCTTCCCCTGCAGGATGCACTGACAGAGCTCCCAGTGGGCAGAGAATGATGCCCCAAAGTCCTCCTTGCGTTGATTCTAGCTAACGGAGATGAGAGAGTTATGACTTAATTAGCTTGGAGTGAAGCTAATACAGTAGCCACTTACACCTCCAGGATCCGGTCCCCCTTCGAAATACCGGCTCTGTCGGCGGCTCCTCCCGGCAGGACGGCGCTGACATGCTGCAGCGGCGCGTACAGCTCCCCGTTAATGCTCCGCAGCTGCCCTCCTTCGCTCACTTGCCCCCGAACGTTGAAGCCGTAGCCCGAGTCTGACTTCACTATCCGGACAAGCCGCGGGCCCGAGGTAACGGTTGTCGCCGTCTGGCAGCTGCCCCCGCCGCCGGTGACCGGTGTAACGTTGCCGCTGCCGGAGCCGTTCCGGGACGAAGGGTGAGGCAACGGGGGGACCGAGGAACAAATTCCTTGCTCCTCGACGTCCGCCATTGTTTCTATACCGCTTGTATCATCCACTCTGGTGCGGCTAACGTTAAATACCCCGCAAACATTAGCTTGTAGTAGCGGGCTAATCAGCTCGGCTAGCTAACTGACTGAGCTGCTCCGGGGAAAGCCGAAGGTGGCCGATGATTCGCGAGAGCCATCCCAGGAAGTTCAGGACGCGTTCCGTTCGGATCGCTGCAGAGCTTCCTGCGAAAGCAAGACACGTTCAGTTAATCCTAACATTTATTTATTTATTTGTTTATTAATAAAACAATCATAATCATTTTTAAAAATCTGTGTCTTTTATCTGATTAATAAGTTTCTTCTTGCCGGAAATGACACAAACAAGTGACTAAACACAATTAAACCAGATGCTAATGATGAATTTTAACAAGGGAGCCACTGATATTTTTTTCTTAATCACTTTTGTTGCCCACTAAGAGTCATATTTTAAAGTCTTATTAATCATTGTTTTCCATACTCTGAGTTTAACCCCTAGTTGTCTTCTAACTTAGCTGCTAGCAGTTAGCTTAGCATTAGCCATACGGAATACTGCAGAGCTTCCTGCCCTAAAGCATAGGTCACACTCAGTTATTCCAAAATTATTTATTCATGTACTTATTCATTTATTTATTTTAGCGAATTTGGATTAATAGTAAATTTTTATCTGCTGAATAAATTTCTTCTCGTCAGAAATGACAAACACGTGACTATACACCAGACCTGGGCCTCCTACGGCCCGCGGGCCACATCCGGCCCGCCGGATGACCCTGACTGGTCCCTATGAGGGCACTGGAAAATATTAAAAGTCAATGCAAATATATATCATCGCAATACATGCAAGCAATACGCCGGCACTGCTTTTATTTTGAAAGGTCTGCTAAATTAACGTTTTTTCGCGCGTGCTTTCCGTACTTAGCATAAGGTTTATGCGCTGATTGGTTTGTTGGTCAGCTTCAACCGGGAAGATGTCAGCCAACGGCAAAAAAAGAAAGATTGATTCCTAATGCAGAGTTTTTAGCAAGGCACGGACTTCCAAGTATTTCTAAACTGAAGTCAGAGGTAAAGTTGTGGCCTAGTTTGTGGTGAACAGATCGCGGTGCTCAAGGATTATAATCTGAGTCGACATTACGAGACCAAACATGGCGGAGAAGTACAAACATTTGACTGATGCAGAGCGGGGAGGATATGTGAAGGTTTGCTAGCTAAACTGCTAAAGCAGCAATGACTTTGTTTTACCAAAGCTCACATCAAAGGATGCAGCAGTCAAGACGAGTTTTCTAATATCCTACAAAATCGCCAAGAACAGTAAACCATTCTCTGATGGAGAGTTTATAAAAGAATGTCTGGTGGACTCTGCAGCGTTTATATGCCCGGAGAAGAAAGGAGCGTTCGTTAATGTGGCCCTTAGGAGGCGAACCGTAACGAGGCGGGCGGAGAGCAGCGCCGAGAATCTGGAGCTTCAGCTGCACAACAAAGTGGACATTTTTGACGTTTTCTCCTTGGGTCTGGACGAGAGCTGTGATGTCCGTGACACAGCCCAGTTACTCATCTTTGTACGTGGACTAACAAAAACCTTTGAGATGACGGAGGAGCTGGCAGCTGTGCAGCCAATGAAGGGAACCACGACGGTTCACTGAGGTAAATACATGCATGAACAAGCTGGGACTAAAATGGGAGAATTTGGTTGGTGTTACAACTGATGACTGTCCAAATTTGACAGGGAAAAATGTTGGACTTTTGAAACGGATGCAAGATAAAGTGACTAAAATAAACCCAGAACAGAAACTGATATTTTTGCATTGCATTATACATCAGGAGGTTCTATGTAAGTTTATGCTAAAAATCAACCACGTGACTGATGTTGTAGCTAAAGTAGTTGACTTCATCAGGGCAAGAGCATTGAATTACAGACAGTTTGTTGTCTTTTTGGAGGAGATGATAGTGAACATGGTAGCCTTGGTTACCAGACAGCTGTCAGATGGATCAGCCTGGACAAGGTGCTTAAACGAGTTTGGGATCTGAGAGCAGAGATTCAAGAGTTGGGCATTGTACATCATTGTGTTGTGTAATTTACTGTTTTTATTGAGATATATTGAACACTGCTGTAAGTGTAGTGGGGAGCTGTTGTCTTTCTTTATGCTTCACAGTCATCTTAATGTAGATTTAGAAAACTGCCAACACTATAATGGTACAAGATGTTTGCAGTGTTATTGTACATCCAGCAGCTGTTAGTCCAGATAAGCTGTAGCAGTTACCTCATAGCGTTCATGATGAACAAAAACTGACGTGATAAGGCACGTGTGATATTGTGTAGCTGTAACTTTAGCTTCTAAGGATCAAATGCAGATATGAACCAGTTTGTTTTTCTGTAAACTTTACTGTTTTATGAGTAAAGCATTGGTGACATAACAGTGAAATATTAGTGACAGACTTAAGTTAACCGGTCAAATGAAACTGTGACTCATGTTTTACAGCATTTGTGTTTCAGTTACGGCTGAATAATTTATCGGTTTCAAATCATAAAAGCTGCAATTTAGTGTAACACGTACTAGAATCAATGTAGCAAAAAGGTGAGTATGAACTGTTACTACAATAGGAAGCTTAATCTTAAAAAAAAAAAAAAATACAATTTTGTGTACATATATGAGCTTTATCTCTGGCCCTGGTAACGTTAGGTTCGCTCAAGAAGGATAGTTGGACAAGGACAATATTTTAGTTAAACAGCTTTCATTTGACATTTATTAGTAAAACGATCAACTTTAAATTGTAACTGATCACAAACCATCAGGGGATCCGATAAATGACCATTTATCTCTGTAATAATCCCAACAGAACAGTACCAGTAAGTATAAACGATCTGTTATCAAGTGCACTTGGAAAACAATAAACAAAAAAATTCTGCTGGCGCAATGAGAAAACTGCACTGAGTTAACCCTATAAATACTGCCAGTTACTGTGTAGTGCAATTTATGGGTGTTATATAAGGATAAACATTGTGCAGACACACTGCAAAATGTTTTTTTTATTATTCTTTCTTTAACTTGATTGCAGAATATGCAACACAAAGATGCTCTTATGTCCAAAGACTTTACAGAAAGGTCCTGTAATATTCTCTCTCTCTTTTTTAAACAATATTCCATTGTTTTTTCACTTAACAGTCACAGTTTTTCCTGATAATTCCTCTATCTCCTGTGCATTTTGAAATAAATCTAAATAATACATATTCGAAGCAATTTATTTTAATTTAGAAGATAGATCAGGTGATATTTTTTGAAGTGATAAAACTTTTTCAAAATTAAAAAAAAACAAAAACAAACAGGAATTATATTTTCCCCAAATGGTTTAGTTTTGTATGTTAAAAAAAATAAATAAATAAAAATTTTTATGGTAAAATTGCTGTCATAAAATTACAATAAAACATTTTCTTAATTTACAGAGAAGAAATGTGTTGATATTGTTGATTTTATTTTATTTCCATATTTTATTGTAAGAAAAAAGCTTCAACCTTTAAAAACATGTTTGTTTTACTTGAAAATTTACATGAAAATGCCATATAAAATAAAGTTGTGTGACCTGTTATAAATATCGCAGCATTTTTCCATTATCAGAACAGGAGTAGGTGTATTTAACATTTAATATGTACATTTTTAGCAATGAATATTATATAATAATGCAAAAATTACGGTTCTAGCTGTCATTGCCTCCTCTTTTAATTGCCCCTTGGGGACAAATAAAATTTTCTGAATCTGAATCTGAATAAATATTACAACATATGTCCGTTATTAACACAAAAGTACATCAATTTGACCGGTACAAACTGTGTTTTTTACATGAAATAAATGCAAAAACTGCCATGTTATTTGTTGTAAATATTACGCCATGTTTTTGTTATCACTGCATACATTTAACTGTGAGAATTTGTATTTTGTCTGAGAAATAAGTGCAAAAATTACAGTATTGATGTTATACATATTATGACATTTTTTAATTAAATAACTGTGCAAGAGTTGGAAAAGTATTTTTTCAAGAGACAAAATGTAGCTTTCTCCTGGTTAACTTATTTATGGTGATTCAGTGTTATATAAACTGTATCAGACTGTTTTAGACTTCACAGATTTTTACCGTCATGGCATGTCATGTCAGACTCGTGATTTTTCATGGTATTTGTAGTTTTTTTCATTAAGAAGCACACAAAAAACATTTTAAAACGTGATAACTTTTATTCTTTTCATCGGTCACTTCTGACATTCAGAATCTACAAATTCAGCATGTTAGGCCTCATATTTGTCCATCTATGATTGATGCTAGACCAGGTTTTCCTTCTTGATAGTGACTGGTCTTGTCATTTATACATCCATTAAAGCAAGAACAGAAGAGTCTGAAGCATTTACTCCATCTCAGAGAGCATGTTAAGGGTCACCGCGAAGTTGACAAACTCCTTGAAATCCACCTCGCCGTCGCCGTCTTCATCCAGCAAGTCAAAGAAATCTTTAATTTCAGCTTTGCTCATGTCCTGATTAAGAAAGAAGGAATGAAATGATCAGATATTTGTCACGGAGGCCTCCACAGCTCTTAGTTGTGAGATCTTTTCCACTCACTTCTGTTCCAGGAACCTCTTTGTGCAGCATCTCCGCCAGCTCTCGTTTGCTCAAAGTCTCCTTGTTCCCACTTTTTCCGGCATATTCAGTGAAGAGCACCTTCAGAGATGTGAGTATTTCCGCGACGGTAGACATCGTGGCTAAAAGAAGAAATTGTCGGTGGCTTATGTAGCTGCATTTTAAGACCCAGTACAAGAAAAGCACTCAGAGAGCGCAGTACTCCGCCAAGGCTGCTCAGTTGTTGTATCATTTCTGATGGATAAGTCCCGATAAGTCCACAGCAGTGGATTTGTAGTAGGATCGCAATCATGTATCATCAGCAGGCAGCTGACGTAGTATTCACTTGTTGTCATGGTTACAGTGACACCGTGCCGCTATCTGGCAATGATACAGAAATCTTTAACAAATCTGGGGATCCAGACTATAAGCCGCATCGCTGCCAGAATCTAATCACTTGGTCCTTGAATCATTTCTGACCTTCACTGAAAATTTCTTCCAAATCCATTAGTCTGTTTTTGAGTAATGTTGCGCACAGACAGACAAACAGACAGACGTGTTCCTCCACATTCCTTGGCAGAGTAATAAGTGGTGTGATGTGCAAATTCTCACTTTTGCAAAACTTAACTATGCATTTAAAAGCTGCATTTCAAAACAGTTTTGCTGCATGCTGCTATAAGCCATTCCTCACTGATTCATAACTCCTCCAAGGAATGACGGAGTTATGTGATGATCAACGTCTGTCTGTCTGTCTGTCTGTCTGTCTGTGCGCAACATTACTCAAAAACAGACTAACAGATTTAGATGAAATTTTCAGGGAAGGTCAGAAATGACACAAGGACCAAGTGATTAGATTCTGGCAGTGATGCGGCTTATAGTCTGGATCCACGGATTTGTTAAAGATTTCTGTATCATTGCAAGATAGCGGCACAGCGTTTCTGTATCTACGTCAACAAGTGAACACTACGTCAGCTGCCTGCTGATGATCACATGGTTGTGATCCTACTACAAATCCACTGCTGAGGACTTATCAGGACTTATCCGTCAGAAATGATACAAGGAACAATTGATTAGATTGTGGGGGTGTTTCTGAGTCCCATCAATTCCACCAACCGCTACATATTTAGGTCATGCGATTCAGTATCCGTACATAACGTACACATGCAAAACACATGTCTGTGATCACCGCAAGGTCATTTTGTTTGTGGGTACATCTATATTAAATGGACACATTCTATGTTGATGTGATTTCTGCCACAGATTTTTTCTAGATTTTATCCGTTGCAAATGATACGACTGAACAGCCTTGGTGGAGTACTGCGCTCTCTGAATAATGAATGAAATAAATGCAGCATGACTCAGAAACAGTGAACAGAGGAGGAAGTAGTTGGAGATACATTCAGCATGGTGAAACATCTTTCTACTGATGATGAGCAGAGACTGTAATTGGCTTAAAACTTCTCCAAAATGCCTTAAATTCACTCAAAAATCTTGTTTAAAACGACAAATTTCCACACATTTGCAGGTACTTTCAAGCAAGTTTGGATCATCTTTGAGGTATTTTTGAACCATTCCTGACTCATTTTGGACATTTTTTTTTATTACTTTAGACCAATTATGAGTTGAGTTTTGGACTATTTCAGACTGATCTAACCTACTGGATCAATAAAATAAATGCAGCATGGCCACATTCTGTATTGCCGTGATTTCAAATCATCAATAACTAATTAACAAATGCTGCATTTCTGACAATACTATATGGGGGAATGAGCAGCCTTGGAGGAGTACTGCGCGCTCTGAATGCTTTTCTAGTTTTCAGTTCCTTACTGCATATATGTACATGTTTTTAAACTTTGTACAGCTTTATAAAATGAAATCATGGTCGCTTTACATATTACATATCAACTGTTTACAAAAATAAATGCAAAATCATGATAATTTTGTCTAAAAATGCGGCATTTTGAGTCAAAGCTTGGAGATTTGGACTTACCAGAGTTGTATGACAACTTGTGTAAGTGGGGAGGATGCAGGAGTCTGATGTGTGAAGAGAACGCAGACCCCTTTTTAAAATACGCCTCGACACACCTTCTTTCCGCCCCCCCCCCTCTCTGTCTACAGATTTTCCCTTTTTTCTTTCTTATCTCCAAAATGTCAAAGTAAGTTTTTCTGGTTTCTCCTCTAACTGAAGCCCTTGACACACCAGAAATACCAGTTTGGATGTCCAATGTGTAGATTTTTTTAGCTCTCAACTAGAAGAAAGTTTTTTTGTTGTTATTAGTATTTATCACAGGGATAATGATGCCTGCCTGTGTCATTCATTAGTAGCATCGACACCAAAACTAGACACATTATTATTATTATTATTTAAAATAATAATATAGTAAATTATTATTAAATAACAATAACATATTTTATATATATAATATTCTATATATATAATTTTATTAATAATAAGAATAATTAATTATTAGTAATAAAAATAATAATAAATAAATGAAAATAGTTAAAATATAGTAAATAAATAAATATATTTTAATGATAATTTCTTCTTCCTCTACTTTTTCTTCTTCTTCTTCTTCTTCTTATTATTATTATTTTATTAATATTGTAATTATTCTTAATATTATTATTAATAATAACTACAATAATAATAATTTTAGTAGTAGTAGTAGTATTACAGTGTGTCTAAACAAATTTATAGTAAGTATTATTTTTGCACTGTTTGAATTTTGATATTTTACATTCATTTTATGTATTTTTATTATAATTACTTTTATTTTTAGCATGAAGTAGGGATTTAAAATTTGGTCTTAACACAGAAACTGTGCAGTGTTTATACTGTGGAATATTTTACTGAACTCTACTCAGAAAACATCACATCACCTCTGCAGCTTTTCATTAGCTGGGTGTGTTTTTTCCTTTTGTCTGCTGGAGGTGCAGCCAGATAATCTCTGTCATACTGTATCCATACTGTAGTAAAACATGCTTTCATTCATTTCCATGGTTTATTTTCAAGGTTATTATAATCTGTGTGGAGGAGACAAAGGGTTCATTTCTGCCTGAAGAACTTTAGAGGCAGGATGGATTCTGCAAGACTGTTTACTGACTGAAGGGGGCGTCAATGTTGCACAGAACTTTTATTGCTTAATCTTACTGTTTCTACAACATAAAACATGGATATCTGTGGAATAGTTTTATTTACAAAATTGCACTTTCAGCAGGTTTTTTTCTCTCATTAAATCTGAGCCTGTTTGAAAAACAAAATCTCAGGAACTATTAGAGATAAAAACATTCAATTTTCTCTGTTATTTCTCACCATGTTATTGATTCAGAATCTGTAATATTGGACAGTAGATCAAATAATCTCTCATTAGGGCTGAGTTGAAATATGAATAAATGGCTTTCATGTAATTTTAGACAACTTTGAGTCCGTGTGGACGAGTTTTGAGTAATTTAAGGCAAATTTTGTGTGTTTTATTTACAAATTTAATGTCATTTCAGACACTTTTTGAGTAATTTTGGAAAGTTGCAGGTCAATAAGGATAAGAAACACCTCATTTTATCTCTGATTTGCCTGATTTGTATCAAAAATATGGATATTTTTAAAAATATTTTTGAAATTTAATTTGTTTTAGTCTTTCACTGAAATTCAAGTCTGTTTGAGCAACAATATCTCAGAAACTGTTAAAGATAAACACCTGAAATTCTCACTGTTATTTTTCATCATGTTTTGGATTCATAATCTATAATATTGGACAGTAGATCAATAATCTGATTATTTCTGAGTTGAAATGAGTCATGAAACATCTCATCTTTGAGCATATTTACACAACAATTCACATTTTATCAAGTCAACTAGGGATATTTTCTGAACCACGTGTAGCTGCAGGTCACAGTAATACAAAACTAAACATGTAGAATACTTTAATGTGAAACAGATGGTGACAAAAATGATTTTTGTTGAGCTTTGATAACTGATTGAGCAGGTTTGACAAGTTGTAGGGAAAAAACTAAAGCACTGCCGGATAGTCTGAGTAGAACAGAGATCAGAAGTTTCATCAATAACATGATGAGAAAAAAAGCAGCAAAAAGTTCTGTTTTGTATCTTTAGTAGTTTCTGAGATATTGTTGTTCAAACAGCCTCAGATTTCAGCATGAGGAAAAAAGTGGGGCGGCGGTCAATTAGATAGAGACTCTCTCACTCTTCGTGTCGTCCTGCCGGCCAAATAGACCCGTTTTTAAGTTTGAAAATGTGGGAAAAAACATTTTCATAGTGAAAATTTCCACATTTTCAACATTTTGGGGAAATTTTTGAACATTTCATTTTTTTTGAACGTTTCAACCAAAATCTGGTGGAATTCGCTGGATTTTGGGTGATTTTTTTTGTGAATGTTCTTAAAGAAACATTATTAACATTTCTTTTTTTCCATCAAAAATGTTCAAAGATTTCCCAAAAATGTTGAAAATGTGGACATCAGAAGTTTCACTGTGAAAATATTTTTTTGTTCCACATTTTCAAACTTTAAACCGGGTCAATTTGACCCGCAGGGTTAAATCACAGAGATTAAACTGAAAAGAAAGAAGGTTAAATATTGTAAAGCTTTGTAAAATCTCTGGACTAGAATTTTTCTCACTTCTAGCACGTGTCGACTTTTTTCCACTCGTCCTACTCAGTATCTGATTATATTACAAATTATTCATTTCTTAACCTCCCTCTGCAGCTTCCTCTGCATCAGTACTCACCTCAGAGTTCACCAGGTGAAGACAAATCAGGTCTGTGTCCAGATGAGACTGATGCACACTGAGGAGAAAACTTCCCTTTTTTAAGAGTGGACTCACAATGTCTGATGTGCAGACATTAAAAAAACAAGTGGTGATTCATGGGCTGAAAATGCAGCCGACTCCCTTCAAAGCAGCCTCACCGGTTCTGTTGTAGCAAACTGTAACCACAGAGCATTTTTCATTCCACAAAAGACAGGTTCGTGTTTACATTTCATGGGTGTGGAGTCGATCATCCAAAGATTGAAATCTGTTTCATTTAGGAGCTGTGAGGTGGTGAAAATCTGTATGTCAGAGTTCAAAAATTCCACGTTAACCTTGTGTACACATGAAATAACCTGCAGGACAATCAGGTCTTGCTTTCAGCTGCTCTCATTTCATAGTTTTTTTTTCCTTTACTGGCTTTTTACTGTCACTGTTATCCACACAAGTGTTTTCCAGTTTGTGCACCGGCAGCCATGAGCAGCAGTTTATATAAACTTAAAAAGACCATGTACAGTACCGCTCAAAAGTTTGGGGTCACTAAGAAATGTCCTTATTTTTAGAAGAAAAGCTTTTTTTTTTCAATGAAGATAACATTAAATGAATGATAAATCCAGTCTAGACGTTGTTATTGTGGTAAATGACTATTCTAGCTGGAAACGGCTGATTTTTAACAGAATATCACAGGCCGCTCTCTCCTCTCTTTGGAAGAGCTTCACAGTTCCCGCTGCCTCAAGATAGCAAGGAGCATCCTCAAGGACTTAACTCACCCAGACCACTATCTGTTTGAACTGCCGCCATCAGGAAGAAGATACAGGTGTTTGAGGGCAAAGACAAACAGACTGAAGAACAGTTTCTTCCCAGTGGCAATCAATGCTTTAAACACTGCCATGAAATCTGTTTGAATTCTCAGCCATCCTGAATATGCAAACACAACTGCACTATTAGGGTTGTACAGGATCTGGGTGTGTCTGAAATGTGCTTTTTTAGCGCATATTTTATATTTTGTGATATTTATTACCATTTTTATTTTCATTTTTTAAATTCTATTTTAACTTGCACTGTTTTCTTTTAAGATTGCACTTAATTTCATTCCACAAGTTGCAGCGACAATAAAGACACTGAACTGAATGGAATATCTCCATAGGGGTACAGAGGAACATTTCCAGCAACCATCACTCCTGTGTTCTAATGCTACATTGTGTTAGCTAATGGTGTTGAAAGGCTCATTGATGATTAGAAAACACTTGTGCAGTTATGTTAGCACATGGATAAAAGTGGGAGTTTTCATGGAAAACAGGACATTGTCCGGATGACCCCAAACTTTTGAACGATGGTGTAGATCATGTCAGTCTGGAGTTTCTAATGAATCCTGTGACTCTGAATTTTCTATGATGGAACCATTGAAGCACGTTAATTTTTGTCACCAAAAAAAACAATCATTAATTTTGGTCCTTTTATAGATTTATTGCAGATATTCTGGAAATATGACACAATCTGCTGGGTCAATGATATACATACAGCAATGCGAACAATTGGTTACAACTGGGTTCTTTTGGTTTCCGTCCACAATCTTCTGGTTTATCTTTGACTCTTCTGGTTTATCTTTGACTCTTCTGGACAGAACTGCTGCAGTTGAGCTAAATTTGTTGTCTTTCTGACTCAGACTTGTTTCTTCATCAGTCCACAGGTTCTTGATGGGTTTAAGTCAGGACTTTGGGGAGACCAGTCTAGAACCTTCATTCTAGCCTGATTGAACCATTTCTTTACCACGTCTGATGTGTGCTTGGCCTCATTGTCTTTTTTTTAAAAGTACTTTGTTGGTCTTTTGTTGTCTTTATTAGACAGGTTTGTCAAGAGGCAGACAAGAAAGTAAGGAGAAGAACTGGGGAAAGGGTTGTGAGCTGGAATTGAACCCAGGACTATATTTTATGGGTCACCCACTCAACCAATTGAGGTACCTGGGCGCTCTGGACTTGTTGTCTTGTTCAAACATCCAACTGTGTCCAAGGTTAACCTTCCGCTGATGACATTAGGTTTAATCTGCTCCTTTATTATTCTATTTACTTTGTGTAACGCTCCAGTTCCACAGAGCATGATACTGCCACCATCATGCTTGATAGTAGGTTTGGCGTTCTTGGGGTTAAAAAAAAGTCCAAACCTGTCTAAGACAGTCTGAAACCAGTCCTCAAAAAAGTCAAAAACCAGTACACAATCGGGACCAAAACCAAACCTAAACTACTCTTAAAAAAGCCCAAGACAATCCTGAAACCAACTTCAAATCACATCTAAAACCAGCCCAGAACCAAGACACAAACCAGTCCAAAGAAAGTCCAAAACCAGTCCAAAAGCACTTAAGCAGAAAAGCCTCAAAGCATGATACTGCCACCACCATGCTTGATGGTAGGTTTGGTGCTCTTGGGGTTAAAGTCCTATTTAATTACTCTATTAATAATAAATTGTTTTATTTTATAAGACAGCTCACATCCTGTTGCTGTTTGTACCAACAAGTTGTGTCATTGATTATTTCCTCCCACTGAACAGTTATTGATCATCACAAACACACAAAGAAACTCACATCACTCAGAATGTAATAGTTTACATTTATTCTCTTCCAGGATTGAACAGAAAACACTGATAAAACAGTTGACATTGTTGGCAGTGTCTTTTTATTTTACACACTATGATTTTTCAAAGCTTTTCCACTTGATGTTCTGTTTTTACTCTGAATCCTCAAGAGGCTCGCCCTTCTTCTCCTTGTCTTTGAGTTGTTTCATCAGACGGGCGCAGTTCTCGAACTCCTCGAAACTGAGCTTTCCGTCACCGTCCGTATCCCTCTTCTTGATAATTTTTGAGGCATGTTTGAGGACTCTGTCCTGCAGAACACATCATTAAAACAGTTAAACAGCCGAACGTGCAATGAAAGGTGAGTAAAATGCAGAATGACAGGTGCATGTAATGGTTTAAGGAAAGTTGATTGTGTCTCTTACCCTGATGCGCACGTTGCCAACTTCGTTTTCAACCATTTTCTTGAATTCTGCTTCGCTCAAGAGCTCATCCTCCCCGGCGTACTTTTTGAATTTTTCCTTGACTTCTTCGCAGGCCATCGCAACAGCTGGAGGAGAAGATCGATAACGATTTTGAGTCATGAAAAGTCAAACACAGGCTATAACGCTTTTCAATCACACAGACTAAAATGAAAAGAAAGTTAAACCAAGATACTTACAAATACAGTTAAGCTTTATAAAATCTTTGGACTTGTCTTGCTCAGTATCTGTAAATGTCTAATTTCTGTTCTAAAGTAGAACTTCCTCCCCTTCATTAGTACTCACCTCAGAGTTCACCAGGTGAAGACAAATCTGATCCGTGTTCAGATGAGACTGATGCACACTGAGGAGAAAACTTCCCTTTTATAAGAGTGGACTCACAATGTCTGACGTGCAGATAATAATAGACACATATAGAAAACAAGTGGTGATTCATGAGCTGAAATGCAGCCGACTCCCTTCAAACCAGCCTCACCGGTTCTGTGGGGCCAAACTACCAACAGCTTTATTTTCATTCAACAAAAGATGGACCCATGTTTGCTTTGTATCTTTGTTCACAAGCTGCCGCTTGTCTTTAAATTCCTTCTTTTCATTCAGGAGCTGTGAGGGGGAGAAATTCTGTATGTCAGAGTTCAGAAAATCCTGTTTAACCTTGTGTGCATGTGGGACCTGAAATAGTTCAGGTGACTCCTAGAACTCAGAATTTACTACAATAGATTCATTGACAACATAAACCAATCATGCATTTTGGTTCTTTGATATGTTTATTGCAGGTCGTCTGGAAATATGGCAAAATCTACTGGGTCAAAAATATACATACAGCAATGCAAATGATTGGTTACAACTGGGTTCTTTTGGTTTCCGTCCACAATCTTCTGGTTTATCTTTGACTCCTCTGGACAGAATTGGTGCAGTTCCACAAAAGTTGTTGTCTTTCTGACTCAGACTTGTTTCTTCATCAGTCCACAAGTTCTTGATGGGTTTAAGTCAAGAGTTTAACCTTCATTCTTGTTTGATTGAATCATTTTTTTTACCACGTCTGATGTGTGTTTGGTATCATTGTCTTGTTGAAACATCCAACTGTGTCCAAGATCAACCTTGTGCTGATGGTTTTAGGTTTCCCTGAAGAATGTGGAGGTGATCCTCCTCCTTCATTATTCCATTTACTTTGTGTAAAGCTCCACTTGTACAGTGCATGATACTGCCACCACCATGTTTGATAATAGGTTTGGTGTTCTTGGGATTAAAAAAAGTTTAAGACCTGCCAAAGAAAGTTTGAAACCAGTCTTCAAAAAAGTCAAAAACCAGTGCAAAATTGGGACCAAAACCAAACCTAAACCACTGCTAAAAAACTCAACCCACCCAAGACTATGTAAAAACCAGTCCTCAGCCAAATCCAATGTAAAATAAATCCCAAAACAACTTTAAATCACATCCAAAACCAGAAGAACTAAACACAAGCCAGTCCCAAGAAAGTCCAAACCAGTCAACATACAACCTGAAACCATTCCTAAAGCACTTCTAGAAAGCCTCAGAGCATTTTGTTTTTAATGTTTTTAAATGTTGTAAAGCACTTTGTGTTGCATTTTAACTGTATGAAAAGTGCTATACAAATGAAGTTTGATTGATTGATTGAGTTTGATTGATTGATGCTGCCACCACCATGCTTGATGGTAGGTTTGGTGTTCTTGGGGTTAAAGGCCTCACCTTCTCTCCTCCAAACAGATTTCTGTAACAAACTTAAGCCTTAAGATGTGTCTCCGGGGATCTGTAACTCTTTTGAAATGGCTCCAAATTACTCACAAGAGGTAAAAAGGCTATGCTGCTAAGGAAATTAGATTAACACAACTTTCTGCATCATCAAACTGATAATTCAAGTTGCTGTTTGTTTATTTTTGACCCAGCAGTTGTTATATTTCTGGATCTTAGATACAGCTACAAAAATGTACCAAAATGTATATTTTTTGTGAAAAAGATGAATGTGTTTGAGTCATTCCATTAAAGAAAATTCTGAGTCATTGGAGTCATTGATTGCCGTTACACTACCGTTCAAATGTTGACGTCACTTAGAAATGTCCTTATTTTTGACAGAAAAGCAGTTTTTTTCAATGAAGATGACATTAAATGAATGATAAATCCATTGTAGACATTGTTAATGTGGTAAATGACTATTCTAGCTGGAAACAGCTGATTTTTAATGGAATATCTCCATAGGGGTACAGAGGAACATTTCCAGCAACCATCACTCCTGTGTTCTAATGCTACATTGTGTTAGCTAATGGTGTTGAAAGGCTCATTGATGATTAGAAAACCCTTGTGCAGTTATGTTAGCACATGAATAAAAGTGGGAGTTTTCATGGAAAACATTGAATTGTCTGGATGACCCCAAACTTTTGAACAGTAGTAGGAGCAGACTCACAACTTCTCGTATATGTGTATATGTATAGATCCATGTAAAGGAACGTGTTCTGATTCATGTGGTGGAAATGCAGCCGACTCCCTGCAAACCAGCCTCCCTGGTCCTTTTGAGATACACTGAGCGTGTTTGATAAAGCACACAACAGTTTCATGTTTGTCTTTAGTGATGCACAGAAAGAGAGTGTGTTTGTGTGCAGCAGGTGGAGTCCATCGTGGAAAGGAGGGAAATCCTTCTTTGTGTTGAGACATTGTCAGGTGGAGAAAATACTGTATGTGTGAGTAAACGGAAAGACTCTGTAAGAAGCTGCAGAAATGCTGAGTAAAGGTCACAGCTACGAGTCTGAATTTGTGTCTGGGAATGAACAGGAAACAAATCACAATAGCACCCTATTTATTTTTCCCCCTAATTTATTCCTTTTGATCTCATCATTTTGATTTTTCTGAGCATTCTGAACACCCTGACAAATTTTTGAAATATTTTTTTCGTTATTCTTTAACCCTCCTGTTGTCCTCATCTACAGGCATCAAAAATGATTGTTTCCTTGTCTGAAAAAAATCCAAAAATTCAGCAAAAAAACAAAAACAAAAAATTCCCCAAATTTCTGAAAATTTGCAAAACCTTCAGGAAGAAAATTCCAATAATTCCTTAAAAGTTTTATTTAAAAAAAATACCCTAAATTTGGCAAGACGCTTCTTGTAAATATTTTCAAAAAATGAGTGAAAATCTTCCAAAAAATCCTAAAAATATCTAAAGTGATTCCATATATTTCAGTAAAACTTCTAATATTTTCTTTAAGAACATTCACAAATAAATCAACCAAAATCCAGCGAAATTTGCTGGATTTTGTTTTTTTGTGAATGTTCTTAAACATTTTTAACATTTCTTTTTTACCACAAAAAATGTTCAAAGATTTCCCAAAAATGTTGAAAATGTGGACATCAGAAGTTTCACTGTGGAAATATTTTTTTTCCCATATTTTCAAACTTTAAAACGGGTCAATTTTGATCTGCAATTTACCACATTTTTTCCTTTTTAACTCATTTTTGACAAACTCTGAGCAATTTTTAAAATCCTGACTAACATTTTATCATTTTTTCTCACAATAATTATAATAATTCCAGCTTATTTTTCTTTTTGCATTGTTCTTCCAAATTTCCCTGATTTCCTCAATTTAATCTCATCATTTTTGATATTCTGTGAGCATTTTTTCAAATCCTGACTAGCATTTTATAATTTTTTTCTACCAATGAAATCAAAATCCTCAAAGTCATAATAATTCCAGCTTATTTTTTTCTTTGCATTGTTCTCCCAAACCGTTTTGACTTATATTTGACCTAACTTCTTCTTTTTCAACTTATAAGTTTGATATTCTGTGAGTACTTTTTAAAATCCTAGCTAAATTTTCATCTTTTTTTTTTCTTTCTCGGGTGCAAATGAGCCGTAAATAAAGACATTAAAAGCTGCAGCTCCTCCACATCACATTTCTTCACTGCGTTCTGCCCTTTCACTGCACTGCTTTGGGCAAATAGACTTTTTTTATGTAACACTGACTGAACTTGCAGAACCTGAAACGACTGCAGCTGCTTTTGCATGCAAACACAACACAACATAACACAACGCTACACCCTCCAGCTCTGTTGGATTCAGTCTGAAGCAGCATTGCTCCTCTGTTAAACAGTCAGTGAGCCAACATTTCACTTGACTTAATTTGGATTATTACATAACAATGGACAGTTTAATGTCACATCCTCTGATAAGGAAGCAAAGAAACTTCTATTAATGGATCAGAAGCTGCTGTAAAACTTGATTTAAGTACACAAACATAAACTTTATCTGCATTTACGACCTACTCTAACGATTTTATTGAGTTTTTTCATCACAGTCGTCTGCCCCCCCACCTCTCTACCTCTATCCCTCTACCTCTATCCCTCTACCTCTATCCCTCTACCTCTATCCCTCTATCTCTAACCCTCTATCTCTACCTCTATCCCTCTACCTCTAACCCTCTATCTCTACCCCTCTACCTCTATCCCTCTACCTCTATCCCTCTACCTCTATCCCTCTATCTCTAACCCTCTACCTCTATCCCTCTATCTCTAACCCTCTACCTCTATCCCTCTACCTCTATCCCTCTATCTCTAACCCTCTACCTCTATCCCTCTATCTCTAACCCTCTACCTCTATCCCTCTATCTCTAACCCTCTACCTCTATCCCTCTATCTCTAACCCTCTACCTCTATCCCTCTACCTCTATCCCTCTATCTCTACCTCTACCTCTATCCCTCTATCTCTAACCCTCTATCTCTACCTCTATCCCTCTATCTCTAACCCTCTATCTCTACCATTACCTCTATCCCTCTATCTCTAACCCTCTATCTCTACCTCTCTACCTCTATCCCTCTACCTCTATCCCTCTACCTCTATCCCTCTACCTCTATCCCTCTATCTCTAACCCTCTACCTCTATCCCTCTACCTCTATCCCTCTACCTCTATCCCTCTATCTCTAACCCTCTACCTCTATCCCTCTACCTCTATCCCTCTATCTCTAACCCTCTATCTCTACCTCTACCTCTATCCCTCTACCTCTATCCCTCTACCTCTAACCCTCTATCTCTACCCCTCTACCTCGATCCCTCTACCTCTATCCATCTATCTCTAACCCTCTATCTCTACCTCTCTACCTCTATCCCTCTACCTCTACCCCTCTACCTCTCTACCTCTTCTGTCCCTCTCAACCCTTCCGGCCAGCAGCAGATGGGTCCCCCCACATTAGAGCTGGGTTCTGCTCGAGGTTTTTTTCCCTGTTAAAAGGGTGTTTTCCTGCCACTGTCGCCTTAGGTCTTGCTCTGGGGTTCAGGCATATGGGTTCTGTAAAGCATCTTGAGACAATTTGACTGTAATTGGCGCTATATAAATAAAATTGAATTGAATTGAATTGAATTGAATTGAATTGAATTGAATTTCAGCTGTCTGAAATGATACGACTGCGCAGCCTTTGAGTATTGTGCTCTCAGGGTCCTTTCTTGTTAATATTGTGTATTTGGTTGTCTTCCTGCTTTTTTTGCAGTCTGTATTGTCATCTAGAGCTCCTACTGTACAGTTTTTACTGCTGAGTTTGTTGGTTTCTTCCAGAAAAGGATTGCAAAACATAGTATTTCAAATGCCAGAAATACCAGGATGTCCGACTACATCCAGTTGTATTTTGCGGTTTACAAACCAACATGTATTTCTGGCCGTTCCGACCCATAATCCTCTGCAACGGGAGGTATTTTGTTTACGTCACAGTGTCTAGTTCAGGCTTGAACCACTAACAGGCAACAAACACACTGAACCCTGGAACGGCTGTATGAGAAAGAACTTAATGTTCAGTAATATGACAAAGTTTCAGTGGTAGGATACTGCATGCAGCAGAACATGATGAAGGAAAATGAAAACATCTGAGATGTGTAATGCAGGAAGGGTTTTTTCCAGAACAGTGCCTTGGATCTCATTAAAAGGACTTTGTGTGTATCTACATACATAAAAGCTCTAATAGGCTCACATGCTTCATATGAGGTGTTTTCTGTATGTTCAACTTGATTTACTGAGTCATTTAGCTTTTAAACGAATACATGCAAATAGGAATAAATTGGTGGTTTCACACACAGATGGAAAAACTCCTTGAGGAGTGTCACAGTGATACGACTTCGCCTGCTCCCACAGTTTAACAGATATTACTGATGCAACCTTCTCAGCTGACACACCCAAAATTACAAACACTGACTTTACACAACTGAGATTTAAGACGTGAGTCGAGCAGCGGAGCATTTCCTCCCATGTACAAATGAAAACAAACACTTTAGAAAGACAGTAATGAAAATTCAGACCCTAAAGTAGAAACTGAACACAACAAAAGTGAATCCACCTGTGATCTCCAATCAGTCTAACTGCATTAACGTGATTATAAAATGAGCCGTGAACAGCAGAACTTTCGTAGTTTTGGACCTATGAGCTGTATCTATGTCTGCATCGTGGCTCCATGAGAGGAAAGAATTATCAGAGGAACTGAAAAGTCTGATTGTGAGATGGAAAAAAAGACACAGGAAGATCGATGAGCAATTAAAAATCTGTCAAACGGCAGTAATCAGTAGGTAAAGAAGGAGCCATAGTCCCACTAATCATGGCTGCAGTGGTCGTCCTCCTAAAATGACTCCACAGACAGTGAACTACTCTCACAATCTAGCTGTGAAAAACAGACGGCAGCTACTTCAGACTTGGTACAGGAGTTATCAATGGAAATCAGTTTCTGCAAAGCTCAACCTATAGACAGGTTCCAAAAAAAACTAAACTTGCTTGCTGTTTGAAATTAAACTGCAAGAAGCCTGATGGATGTTGGGAGAACATTCTTTGGTCAGATGTAGATAAATGAGTTGGTCTCAGATGGAGTCCAGCATGTTTGGTGTGAACCTGACCAGGACTACCACAGTGGATGCATAGTCCTGACAGTGAAGCACGGAGGTGGAAGTATGATGATATGGAGCTGTATGAGAGGAGGAGATATTTACAGATGAATATCTGTGGATAAACCAAAATACTGGCTGACCAGATGACTCTCAGTCTAAGAAAAGGAATATTCCAGTAGTAGAATCATCCAAAGAACTACATCTTACAATAGCTGAACATTTAATCTCTTCAGAAAAGCATCCCAAGAACAGGGACCGTGGTTGACTTATGCTCACACAACATTCACTGTAGTTCTATATTGAGTTTCTTCTGAGGCCAGTAATTTGGGGATTAAAACAGATTTAGAGCTAAACATGTTGAGTATTCTTTTTATAGAAAAACTCTGAGGTTCATTGATACCCAATAGTGGGTATTTTGGTCTTGAAACCGTTTTATATGACAGTATTTTCTTCTCTGGTTGAGTGCATGCAGTTATTCATGTCTAAACATGGAACACTTGCTCCACCTGGCCGACAGGGGAGAGAATGCAGCTTTATGGTAAAATCCGTTGACATGGCAACTACATGGGTAAATAAAAACAAATAACATAAGAACAACATATTTTAAGATTTTTCCTTCGCATTCACTTAAACTAGAAACTCTGTTGTCAGTCACGCAAACTTGAACAATTTGGAAAATGGATTCCTTTTAAAACCACTTCAAATCCAGTCATTACCTGAACTGCTTGAGGTCATTTACACCTGTCCTGACCGCTGATTCTTCTAAATGGGTTTCTGGGTAACAGCAAACACCTCTATTGACAACTTAAAAGATGACAACTGGAGAAAAATAGCGCTGCATTTTGTTTTATTTATAGTTAAATGACAACCTTTAATTTTCATCTGTCATCTTTCTGGTCACTTTGTGTGTCTTTGCAGGGTTTTTGCATTTGTCTGTGTTCATTTTGCATCTTTTTTAGTCAATTCGAACCTCTTTGTCATCGTTTTGCGTGTCGTTGCAGTAATTTTGCATTTTTTTGTGTTCATTTTGCATCATTTTTAGTGATTTTGAATCTTTTTCTGCTCATTTTGTGTGTCTTTGCAGTTATTTTGCATTTGAGTTAATTTTGAATCTTTTTTAGTCAGTTTGAATGTCTTTCTGGTCATTTTGGGTGTCTTCACAGTCAGGGGCGGATCTAGAGAAAAATGAATAGGGTGGTAAAAGGGTGGCAGATACATTTTAGGGGGTGGCATATATATATATATATATATATGTATATATATATATGTATATATATATATATATATATATATATATATATATATATATATATATATATATATATATATATATATATATATATATATATATATATATCAATGTTTCCTTGTCTGAAAAAAATCCAAACATCAGCAAAAAAATTCCCCAAATTTCAGAAAATTTGCCAAAACTTCAGGAAGAAAATTCCAATAATTTCTGAAAAGTTTCCCTTAAAAATTTTATTTAACAAAAGAATCCCCCAAATTTGGCAAGAAAATTATTGTAAATATTTTCAAAAAATTAGTAAAAATCTTCCAAAAAATCCTAAAAATATCTAAAGTGATTCCATATATATCAGTAAAACTTCTAATATATTCTTTAAGAACATTCACATAAAAATCAACGAAAATCCAGCGAAATTCAGTGGATTTTGTTTTTTTGTGAATGTTCTTCAGAAACATTTTTAACATTTCTTTTCCACCCAAAAATGTTCAAAGATTTCCCAAAAATGTTGAAAATGTGGACATCAGAAGTTTCAGTGTGAAAACATTTTTTTTCTCCACATTTTCAAACTTTAAAACTCAAGCTCAATTTTGACCCGCAGGACGACACGAGGGTTACCACATATACACTGTTAATTTAAAAAAATAAAACTGATGCATTTTTGCAACAGTGGGTTTTTACAAGGTTAAAGATTAAATATGGTTCTTTGGTGTAGAATAAATTACCAGAAGTGTATATGACGTAGATAATTAAATATTGTCATGTTTTTTAGGATAAAATGCCAAAACTTTACAGGTACCAGTGACACAAATGTGAGCTTACAGACTGGTTCCATTTCCCAGACAAGGGCTTACATTAAAAGTTTGAGCCATTTCTCTTCAGCAATGTTCCAGTGACTGTTCCTGAAGGATTTGTTTAAGCAGAATCCATGTTTGGAATATGCCAGATGAATTTTTGTGTTGTTTGTAAGTTATAATTAAATATTCAACATGGCAGCTGTGCGAACAATAAGGCTTTATTACAACGCTGATAATCCGAGAACCACCCATTAATTCAACTTTTGAATACAATTATTCACATCCAAACAAAAACACACATATTTCAAGAAAATAATTTCACTTTTTCATTTTTTGGATTTTTGGGATTTTTCAGGATTTTGTGAAAATGTTACAAAATTGCAACAGCAGGTCTTGGTGTCAACAAATATTATCCCTTTTTTTAAAAACATAGTCCACAAATGACTAGGCATTGATGATTCAACAATATTAAAATATTATCTTATCTTAAGAAGAATTTTATTGATATGAAATTGTTGAATATGGTGCAATAAAATGCAAATTAATTTAACAAGTCAAAACTGTAATTGCAATCCATGCTAGAATGCACTTCCACACAACAAAAAACTGTAAGAGATGATGTTATTACAACTTTCTTGTTTTTTTTAACTTGCAAAAGTGGAATTTTATGACATCAGTCCTCTACAATTTGTTCATATTTACATTTTGGGCTTTGCTTGAACATCAGAATGATCTCTGGTGTCTAAGGACTCTAAATTGGTGGATGGCACCCTGAATGAATGAATGAATGAATTAATGAATGTCATATTTAGTGTTTTCAGTTTGTTTCGTTACTGTTCATTGTTTTGTGGTACAACTTGTCCAACCCGCTTTATCAGCTACGAAAATCAATGAAAATAAGTAACAAAATCTCTTTTGTGATCAAGTATTTCCTGTTAAAAATATTCTGTATGTTTTCTTTTGCTTATTGTGTCACGCCACTACGTATGGTTCACAAAATCAATCAGCATTTTTTCAATATTGCAGATTTAGAGCCAATGACATGATGAGAAATAACAGTGAAAATTTCAGATTTTTATTCATAATACTTCTTGAGATGTTGTCGTCCAACTGCAGCCACAAAACTGACAATCAGAATGAAACCATGATTCCAAAAATAAAACAACAACATTGCTCTACTTCTGTCTTCTGTCCCTCCATAGAGAAATATTTCTACATTCAATGGACGCTCTATAAAATACATCTTTTATGAGAGCTTTTAAGCACGGAGTGGAGGAAAATATTATTTTTGCACTTTCTTGAACAACACACAAGGGGGCAGCCTGGAGACAGTTATCAGCAGCAGGAACATCACAGAGCCAAAGCTGCCATAGCAGAGCGTTTTGGAAATGAAAAGTGCTTCTGCATGTAGGGAAAGAATTATTGCCTGGAAACCCGTAAAAAGTCTAAGAAAGGTTGTAAATGCTCAACTCCTATCTGGGCTGGAGTAAGAGTGTCTGTCCTGCTGCAGCAACCAGCCCAAATATCCTGCAAACCAGGAAACATGCATCAGTGACTCTTGGATTAATGTGAGTTTAATTTGGACAAACAGTAAGCACATTTTACTACTTACATTTCTGATTTATTTACACATTTGTTGCCTCTGTTCTGTGTATTTAAAAACTCTGAATTTTTGTCAGTTGACGGTTGCTTGTTCACAGCCAAGTCAGTCACCAGAATGCTCAGATTTATTTTCATTTATTTTGCAGAATTTTGGTACAAATGTTTTCTTTTGGAAAACTTTTAAATGGGACATGTAGAAAAAAAACCATAGAATAGAATAGAATTTATACAGAACAAAATGTGAGTAAACTGTAAAAATGATTTTCAGTTGAATTTATTCATTTATTAAAAATTCATTATGTAAATTTACGTTAAAAATATATATATAAAAAATAAACTTAATAAAAAGATCAGTGATTTTCCTAAATATTGACTAAATGAACCCGCCCAAAATCTATTTTCAGTCATCATCAACTCCTCGACAGCAAGAGAAGAAGTGCCTAAACTGCTTCGAGCAGAATTTTCGAATCCTCCTGAAGTGTTTCTTTTTCGATCGTACTTCCACGATATCTGAGGGCTCTTCTTCCGCGATTTGGTCTGTTTTATCCGTGACATTTTTTGCTGGTGTTATATTTGTGACAGCCACTTCTTGAGGTGGTCTGTCTTCACGGATGTTGGGGCTTCCTGCTGTAATTTGTTTGTCCTTTTTGATTCCATCATGTACAGATGGGTTCTCCAGAGGAGGCGTCAACTTGGTTGTTTTTTCTTGTTGATGAAAGACTGCAGTTAGTTGATTTTTAATTCCACTTTTGCTTTTGGACGTTCTATTCCTTCCCACAACTAGATCCAACAGTGCCGTCAACTTGGTTACTGTGTCTTGTTTTTGAGTGACAGCAGTAGTTTGATCTTTTGTTCCACCTTTGCGTTTCGAGATGGACTTTCTGTTGTTCTCTACAACTTCAACCAATGGAGTAGTAGTTTCATCAGTTCCACCACTGCTTTCTAAGATGTAAGTTTTTCTCCTACTTACAACTTGACCCACTGGAGCAGCAGGCTGATCAACAACTCCGCTTTTGTTTTTCAGGACGCAAGTTTTTCTCCTACTTACTTGATCCAATGATGCTCCTGAAGAGCCTTCAGAGTTATTCTCTGAGCTGGATGCCTCATCCCAACTTAGAACTTTGCTGGAAGTTGCTAAGGGATCCACTGCTGCCACCTTCAGCTGACATCTTGTCATTTGTAAACGTGCTTTTGCCACGTACAGCTTGTCACATGTTTTACCAGACAAGTGCTTCATTGTGATGAAGCGATGGCCAAGAGCCATGCTGGGGGTGATCCTTTTTTTTGGATTAAAGTGAAGCATCTGCTTGAGGAGACTTATGAAGGCTTTATGGTCTTTTTCCTTTGTGGTTTCCATTGGTTGACTGCGGGCCTTCAGCAGGTCATTGAGGCTGTTGAAAGCCTCATAATAGGCAGGACACTGCTTGACAGCCTTCCCTGTGTCTCGTTGATATTCGCCAGGTGTTTTCATCCTCCATGCCTTACCAGGGGACTCTGTGAAAAACGTTCTTGCTTTTCGCCCAGCTTCCAAAAGATGGTCTTTGGGTAGTCCCTGCATCATACACATGATCCTTAACTGTTCGTATTCAGACTCATCTGGATAGATGTGTCTTCCTAGGAACAATGTGGCCAGGACACTGCCCACAGCCTACATGTCAATGGCTTCGGTCAGAGGGAGACCCAGAATGGCCTCAGGAGCCCTGTAACCAAGGGTCTGAATGCTGTCAAATCTCGCCAGTGCAGACACCTCTTTAGCACAGCCAAAATCAATTAACTTGACTTTAAATGGTTGGGAGCAGTGGTTAACAAGCATTATGTTGTCTGGCTTGATGTCACAATGAGCCAGACCAATGCTTTTTAGTGCCTCAAGAGCCACAAACATCTGCTGAGCGATGACTCTGATCTCAGCCACATGTAGCGGCTTCAATTTCCTCTTATTAAGAAAGTCAAAGAGGCTTAAATCGAGCATTTCGAAAGTCAGACAAAACTGACCCTTGTGCTCGAAATGCTCGATAAACTTTACGAGGTTGTGCTTGTCAGCATCAAGTTGTCTAAGTTTACACATTACCTCAACTTCGGCTTTGCCAGCTTCGTTGAGCTCTTTGTGGATGCTTTTTAGAGCAACCACCTCTTGAGAGTTGACTTTTCTGCACCGAGCCACGACCCCGAAGCTCCCGTCTCCCAAGAGCTTCTTAACATAATATGAGCTTGTGGTCCCGTGAACAACAGTGTCCGGTTTCAACACAGATTCCTCATCAAAGGTGTCTGGCAACATTTTGACCCACAAAAAATCCGAAAAAGATTATATATGTATGATATGATAATATAATCCTATACTGCACGCGAAATTCAATTTCACTATTCGATTCAATCTTCTCTGTGTAGCGTAGCTTCAAAACGAACGTCTCACAGCGCCGATAGCAAGTCAATACTGTCCCACAGAGATCCACTCCTGCTAGATTTAAGAACTTTCTGGTCAGACTGTGATGTCATCACTGACATCATAGTGTCAGAACGTGAGGCTCTATGTGACGACCTCACGTTCTGACACTGACATCAGCTCCACGTGACCACCTCATGCTCTGATCTGACTGCACCATGAGGGATGTTGCCTATTGACCAGGGAGACTTATGTAAACACACCTTCTGACTTATAGACAGAAAAAGGAAAGACAAGCGGGAGAGTGAAGCTCTTTATTAAACAGCCTATTAGCTCAACACGGAGTTTTCGCCGTCATTTTGTTCAAAACAAACTTATTTCTTCCAACACAGTGATCCAGTGAAGCACAGAAGTGGACGAAAGAAGTTATCCTACCACTCTGACAACTGACACCGACTTTAAGTTCAACCAGAAACACCGAGGAGGTGAGTTTTCTGGTATTTTTAAAACTGTGCTTTTATAATTTGTTTGTGTTTATAACGTGGAGACTGTTTGCTGTCATGAAAGAGAAAAAATCGCTACAGCTCCTGCTCTGTACATGTCCATTTCTACTCTGTAAAATAGTTAAATTCACCCCCGGAGTCCTTCTGGATTATTTTGGTTGGTGTGTACAGATTTTCTGAGTGTTTTGAACGTTTCTGAAGCGGAGAAAAACGTCGTTTGTTTCCAACGAACGTCGAGACTGCCCGTTAGCATTAGCACGTAGCTCACTGTCCGCTAGCTAGTTGTTAGCTAGCTAGCTGCTAGCTGCACCGTCAAGGCAAAGTCCTCCCGAACAGGAACAGGAGAGAACAGACTAACGTCGGGTCGGAGAAAATATATCTATATAAACGTCGTTCAAAGCGACTCTTTAACTCTGAAAATAATGTGTCATTAATGAGGTTTATCTGCTCGCTCTCCCTGTTCATTCTGTAGCTCTCTCTACCACCGCTGCTCTCTCTCCCTCATCAACTGTCTTGTTCTCTCACTCTTATTTAAAACAAGATAAAAATATAAGACTGCCATACACCAGTGTTTTTCCCCCCGGAGGCAATATCTGTGAATAATTTACACACATGCATGTGGATGTTTGGGCTCAAAATTAACTAATTTTAAATTACGTTTAACTTATTTTTGGCTTATAAAGACCGTTTCTAATATGTATACAACAGCAGGCATATTCAAATAGACTGGGTGTGGTGGAATATAAACTAAATTCAGAGTGTCTGCTCTATAGATGTAGGTAGAAATGCAGGGAAAGCTCTGAGGACTTTTTTTTACTTTGTTTTTGAGCAAGAAAATGATTTTGCACCGTCACCAGTTTGCAGCCCTGAAATAAATGTGACTATATGTGAGACAATCATGATATTTAATCCAAGTTCCAGTCCTATTTCTAAGGGGGCTACAAGTAACTAATCATTGGGGATCGTCGTGTTTTCTGCTCAGCCAATTTCTCATTTGCCTTAATTTTTTACAGCACAAAATATAGATATTTAGAAAGATATTAGTGAAATTATAGCTTCATAGATCAAATACTTTTCCATATATATACATATGTATTGTAAAATTGCTCAGTCCTAGGATTTGTTGGGATTTCATGTGTATTCTTGTAAATTTACTTCAAAATTAGGTTGCTCTGCGTAATGAATAGTGTCCAGTGGTGGGTAAAACACGACATGTTTGGTTAATTCTCCATCATTACCAGAGCTGTGGAGTCTTAGCTTTATACCTAAATGAGTAAAGTTTAGGCTCATTATTACTAATACGTAGGGTCTGGGCTTTGTTATGTATTGCAGTCAGATAAAATAGTGTTTTCTATCATTTAAATCATTACTATGGATATTACTATGATAAAGTTACAATATCAATACTACTTTGGAGTCCAATATCACTTTCCATTTGCCCTGAAAGGACTTCTGTTGTTTTAAATCTGCTATAGAAATAACAATGACTTGACTAACAGCTAATTCCATTCTTGAGCCTAATGAATCATTTGTTTTTACAAAATGTCAGAAAATAGCAAAGCGCTGTAGGTGATGTCCTGCTTTGTACTAGATCCAAAGAGATTCAGTTCACTGTTAGATGAATAATTGAATAATATAATTCAGCGTTTCGTATCATTTCAATGAGGGAATGCATTTATTTTTTTCTTGAATGATTTGATTAGCAAAACGGTGGCATTTTATCTATAAAATGACAAATTTATCAGCTCTAAACCCACATTTTAAAATGCCATAACTCTGTTCCACACATCTGGCTGCGTGTAAGTGTTAACGTGTGTTTTACATTTATTAGCCCGTCGCTCCTTTACTCTCATTTAGTGTTTTCTCTATTTCAGAGAATGGCGTGGATGGAGAAACTGGATCGTGGATTCAGTGAAGCCACAGCTGGATAACTGTTTGATGGTTCTTTCAGCCCTTCATGGACGGTAAAACTCCTTGCTATCAGAGCCACTAACGGTTATTTTCACTGTCGATTACTCTGTTGATTAGTTGTTTGGTCTATAAAAGTGATTTAAACCCAAGGGAACTCTGTGCACCTCTTTTACACGAGGCAGGAGCGTAGGAAGAACAAGCACATCCAGCAGATTCAAAACAGACTCTTGTACAATGTCTAAAACTGCAGAATTTCTGGAAATACTGACACTGGTTGTATATATATATCTAAGTAAACGGGTTCAAGTTAAACCCGCTAACTGGGTAAACTATGCTACCTGCATTTAGTTTGTAGGATTATGGGTAATGACCTATTGGGATTAGCTCAAGGTGGGACTTATTGGTGAAATATGATAACTTGATGTCAAGAGCTGACCAATAGATTTAATTCAATCCAATTTTATTTATATAGCGCCAATTATAGTTAAATTGTCTCAAGACGTTTTACAGAACCCATATGCCTTTAGAAAAGTGTAATGGTGTCAAATCTGTCTCTTCAAAATTACACCCTATAGGTGTGGAAAAACGACCAACTCTCACAGCATAAAAGACGGTGCACAGCTCTGTACTTTCAGCATTTCTTGGGGTGTCATCACTGCTAAGAACTGCCCCTAGATTTTCTGTCGACAACAAATCCCGCTGCCTCTAAATTCTGACTTCTCCTGGTGATGAACATGATACCTTCTGTGCTCTGAGTGATTTCAAAACTTCAGGAAACCAATTGTAAATTTCCGTGGTGAAGACTCAATAAAATTTTTCTTATCTTTAAAAAAAAAAAAAAGAGTCAAAGATATGCTTGTCAGAAACAGATTCTGCATACAAGTGAGCCGAGTGACAGGGGTCATATTTTAACCTGTGAAGTTCCTATTTAACCCACATGGTGGAGCTGGTGCATCAGCTGCACTGAGGTGCTCCTACTACAGTCAAACTGTGGTTTTATGCGTCACATGTCAAGGGTGTAGACTGGTAGGATGCTGCTCACCTGGTTCACACAGTTTCTGTACACCACTGGAGAGAGCAAACTGACCACCCCATTGGTCCAGCAGTTCCACATTCATTCTATTTAGTCCCTCAACATAACACATGATTTTAGGTTCAACATGGACGGTTGACGAGCAGAAGACAAGAAAAACTATAGATGGAAAAATGAAAAACTAAAGTCACTTTTGCAATAAATAAAGGCTAATGTCAGGTTGGCTCCAAACTATGTTAAAAACTATCCCTGAAGACAAATACAATCACATCTTACTTTTCTAATCTTACTCCTCTAATTCCGTAACAGGAGCCAGCAGCCGTGAGGGAAATTGACAGGGTCCTGTTTTACAATTGAGATGTTACTTTAAAGGGAGAATTAAAAACATAATCCATAAAACCAATCCTGGTGTTTTGTTATGTAATTTTTTAAAAGTTTATATTTACTTACTGTCAGTCATCTGGATCAGCAGCCACACACAACCCTGACACTCTGGAGAATTATTCTCATTTGTTGTTTGTTTTTGTATGTGTATATTTTGTGCTTGATCGAAGGAGCAGTTTAATTTTTTAGCGTTATGTGTGAGAAACAATTTTACCCTTTTTTTATTTTGGCTTGTGGTAATTTCACTATTTATCATTGCTAGATTTATTTGTGTGATTATCATTTGCATTTCTAATCATTTATTGGGAGTGGTCATTCTTAAGCACAGCCAGATGTGTCTGTATCTATTTTCTGGGGTGGGTCTTAGTCAGGGTATCCGGGAGGGAGTAGGATCTCTTTTCCTTTAACCGAACCCCTTTAGTGCCCGATCTGTCAGTGATCTCTTTCATTTTTAGGATTATCAGAGGGTTAGGGCTGTTAACTTTGAGTGGATGCTGTTCATATGTAGTAGTAGGACCTTGTGGAGTAGTGTGCTGGTGGATGGATGACATTTGAAACAAGCACAAAGGAACCAGCCTTTTTTTTAGTCTCCGCCTGCAGAAGTATACCTTTGCTTCCCACTAGAGACGGGATTTATGGCTCTTTGAAGGGAGCTGGATTTTGAGGAGCCGTTCAAAAGACTGACTTGTTAAAATGTTGTGGTTTACATCATTTTTGTTGTTGTTTATATATGTGTGTGTGTGTGTGTGTGTGTGTGTGTGTGTGTGTGTGTATACACACACACACACACACACACACACACACACACACATATATATATATATATATATATATATATATATATATATGGCAGTGTAAGATGTTTGTTGACCCAGACTTGAAAGAGATGTTTTTCTGACAAATATTGCATTGGGTAGTGTATACAAACGGCTTCACAACTGCGAACTGGTTCTCATTGCTTACCCGTTCAAACGACTGATTTGCTCGCAAACGTCACATCTTTACCTCTCACTGTTATTCTGAAATGTTTGAGACAAAAGAGAACAAATGTATTTTTTTTTTAATTGCAGCTGACATTGTCAGTTAAATTGTTCAGCCACAACACATAGCCTAATCCTTTTGTGTGTGTGTGTGTGTGTGTGTGTGTGTGTGTGTGTGTGTGTGTGTGTGTGTGTGTGTGTGTGTGTGTGTGTGTGTGTGTGTGTGTGTGTGTGTGTGTGGGGACGGCTTGTTAAGATTTGTTTTCACTTGCTTTTATTTAACAATACCATATAGTGGTGTGAAAACATTTTCAACCACTGACCCAGTGTGACTCCAGTGAGTCAATAACTGTTGTTTCTAAAATGCTGATAAATTCAGCACACAATCACAATGCTATTCACCTACAAAATGCCTCTTAGTTGCCTGACAACACCAAAAAGTCTTTCACAATACTATGGGCGATCCATGATTTTGAGATTTTAGACATTGCACCACAGAAAGAGACATTTTCAGTGGGCATGATGCGTTAACTCAGCAAGCAATTCATTAAACCGTCTCCACCTAACCCAACCACTGGCAGCAAAACACAGGACAGTGGATGACTTGGGGTCATTTTGAGAGAACGTTATGATTCAGTGTTAGTGAGGAACCTGGACCATTTTCAACAAAAAAGCACAATGGTGGAAAAAAGTTTTCAGACACCCTTAAAATTTGACACAATCTCAAATATTATCATTAAATATTTGTGGAATTTTTTTGTGATTCAAAAGGTGTGGCTGTATTAGACAGACACAAACAAACACAGATTCAATTTTTTATGTTTGTTGTTTATAAGAAAAACTAACAAAACTAAATTCTTGACAGTTTCAGTATGTCAGTTCTCAACGTTGTCAGTATTGAAGTCAACAAATAACAGAGAATGTGTTCAAAACTGAACAAAAATATAAACCATCACATCATCAAATTAATATTTTATAGTCCTGCCATGTTGCCCACTAGCCTTTCACACTGTTGAGAGGTAATCTTGTCCCATTCTTCTTGAATCACTGCTTTTAATTCTTCTAAATTCTTTGGTTTACTCTTTGAAACAGATCTTTTGATAATCCACCACAGATGTTCAATGGGGCTCATGTCCGGGGATTGAGCTGGCCACTCTAAGACCTGGATACTGTGGTCCTGCGGCCAAGTTCTACTGGTCCTGGATGTGTTCTAGGGGTATTATCTTGGTGAAACATCCAGTTTTGACCTCAATGGAACAGAGCATGTGGGTTTGGAGAATTGCACAATACTTAGCAGAGTTCAATGAGATGACCAACACCAGTAGCACTCATGCATTCCCAAACCATGATACTGCCTCCACCATGCTTGACAGTATTTACTGTACATGCTGGAGATAATGCTTCTTCTGCGTACCCTCACATTAGCAGGAGGAAGATAAAGCTGGAAACTGGACTCATCTGACCACAGAATCTTCTTCCAATTCCTAGCTGTCCAGTTCTTGTAAGCTTGGGCCCAACGGCACCGGGCTAACCTCTGTTTCTCATTGATCAGGGGCTTCTTGACAGCCTTGTAGGACAACGTAGCAACTGAAAAATCTACGTAAGCTGTGTTTCCAACATTTCACTCTTATCTATATCTTCCATTGTTAACAGCAATCCTGGCAGCAGCTGGGGACCAGTGTGAGTTTACTTACCTTTATTTAACCAGGAAGTCCCACTGAGATTAGAGATCTCTTCTACAAGGGAGACCTGGCCAAGGAAACAGCCATACAAAATGTAAAAGTTATGAAAGATAGACACACGAATAAACAGTAAAAAAACAGATTGACAGGTATTCAAGGACAGTGACTTCTTGAGAAAAAACGTTGACATTCCTCCTTCACTGTATTCTTTATGATACTCTTAAACTCATTAATGGATGTGAATGTTTCTACTTGTAGACCACAGGACAAATGGTGTTTTAGGAAAGACAGGACATTTTGGCCTATCTATTTCTGACATACCTTAAAGGGTTGATCAAAGGTTATTTTAGGGTTAACATTTGAATTAGGTTTGAATTCGGGTTACTGGGAGACTAGGGAATCCCTTATGTCAGTAAAAATCCTCACAGAGACAGGAGTACAAACATGTGTGCAACATATGTTTTAGATATCGTCCCGTAAAGGAGGAGGAAGTGGATCTCTTACAACATTGTGGACGTCAGAAAGAGAATCTGGCAAGTGACTAACTTTTCATTTTAAAGTTACATCAGAAACATCTTTCCTGACCTGAAAACTTCCACTGACTGATATGCTATCACTGGTGACCGTGCTTATAGTGAAGTTCTGCTGAAAAAACAACACCTCGCTAGAAAAACTACAGCAGTCTGGCCTCGGTCCAGGAATTTCTGAGTGATGCAAGAACCAGTCAGGTGGTTGAACGTGTGGTTGTGATACAGCATATCCAGTTACAAGAGGAAAAAAGTGTGACTCAGTGTCCAGTAACCATGACGTGTTGTAGACGGTGTGTGAGTGCGTGCTTCCAATCACAGTTTGTAAGACAGGGGGTGTGCTGTTGTGTTTCTGTGGAGTCCAGTTAGTAACTCATTCGTCTGAAAGATAGCAAGGGCTGCAACCACTTCTATAGAGCAACACAGTATAATCTGATTCACCTGACTGGTAGTGGAGGCCTTTCAGAACTAAACTAAATAAGATTTAAAGTCAAAAATTGGAATTTTCCACCGAGCAAATCTTTTTGCTTTGTTTTTTTTGGCACAGTTAATATTAGACAGTGAAAACAAGAAAAGCCAGCAGAGAGGCAGTACTCCGCCAAGGCGGTTCATTCCCCCATATGGCACTGTCACAAATGCAGCATTTTTTTTTTTAAAGAAATGCAGCATTTGTTTATTAGTTTTTGATGATCAGAAATCACGGCACCATTGAATGTGTCCATTTAATATAGATGTACCCACAAACAAAATGACCTTGCGCTGAGCACAGGTGTGTGTTATGCATGTGTACGTTATGTACGGATACCGAATCACGTGACCTAAATATGTAACAGGTGGTGGGAATTGATGGGACTCAGAAACACCCCCACAATTTAATCAGTTGTTCCTTGTATCATTTCCGACGAACAAGTCCCAATAAATCTGCATGATCTGGACAAAAATCAAAAAAAAAATGCTGTATTTCTGACAATGCCATATGAGGGAATGAACAGCCTTGGCGGAGTACTGCGCTCTCTGAGTGCTTTTCTAGTTTTGATAGGCAGTAAAACGAAGCTATGAAATGACTGATTTGGTCAAGATGCGGGATAAGGAAAATGGGTGTGGAAATTAGTAATGATTTTACTCTGCAGAAGTTTGATCAGTCTTTCGATGCGATTGTGTGAGTTTGTGCAAATATGTAACAAACATCATTATAAAGCCTTGGTTCTGTTTTTTCTTGTAAAAAAAGTAGTAATATATGACAGTACAGATGTTGTAACATCAATGCAATGATTGAACATGAAAATGAACATATCTATGTTGTGATAAGTTCATGAGTAAGTTGGACCAGAGTAATGGGTGTGTAGATTGACACACAGCTGTTTGATTATGTAGTTTTACTATTGTATAGTTTGATTTTACATATGAGCTACACCTTGCTGTAATAAATACTTTGAGAGCAACTGAAGGAACCCGAACACGTCCCAACACTGAAGAAGTGGGGACGTGAGTTGGGAGACAAAGTGTGTCCGTCAGGGTTAATAGGTTGAGCCACCCCAAGGAAGTGATCTAAGGCTGACTACACCCTCTCCCCTGTGACACGCAAAGCTTGTATTCTTACGTAACACTGTCCGGCTGATGATTTTGTTTTTTATGCACAGAAGTAGTGAACTTGTAACCATCACATATGTGCCTCAGAAACATGCAGCTAACCCTCTGGTCAACACTAATTCTGACATCTGTTCCATTTTCACACAATGTCATATAAAACCAGACAAAACAGTTGTCTAGGTGGAAACCTCTCTGCTAAGTTGTGACTGGGAACCATCATATCAGGCCATGAAGACAAGGAGACAGGAAAAAGGAGATTAAGAAGGAGACAAGAAACAAGCATGAGAAAGCAAGTAAAGGTTTAATGTTAATGTTAATAATAATAATGCTTTTAGCTCTTGGCAATGAAGACCAGCACAAAGTTGTCTTGTGACTGAGTAATTCAGGGTGTAGCTGACCCATGCATGCAACCGGTTAATATCACTCTATCACTCACTTTAAGCACCTCTCAAGAATTGAGAACAAAGAGTCAAAGTAGAAACTAGAAAAGCACTCGGAGAGTGCAGTCCTCCTCCAAGGCTGTTCAGTTGACGTATCATTTCCAACGGATGAAATCTTTAATACAAAATGACCTTGTGCTGAGCACAGGCATGTGTTATGCATGTGCATGTTATGTATTTATACCGAATTGCGTGTAAATTACCCTTATAAAGGTCTGTTGATTAGTTCATCACTTTTGGCAAGCCGTTGTTTTGCTAGTGTTAAAATAACCGTTCCCTCCATGCTTTTATTTTGAAAACGTATTTTTAATGTTACGGGCTTTTACTTTGCCACCATTCCAGCGGCACAGGAAGTGTTTATCTAAGAAGCGGTTTCTTGACATGATGAAGACGCTGCCGAAAAGTCAGAAAATTCACATAAAGATTAAAGACAACAGTTCCATGCTGTTTCTGTCTAGCAAAGGATGTGTCTAAACTTACAAGCAGCTGGAATGGAGACAAGGTCTGACGGTGAAGAAATGAGTGAAGGACAAGAAGGTGAATTTGTGTTCAAAATAAGGCTGACGGCTGAACGTAAATAAAGGTTTTGTGAAACAACCAGGAGCTGGGGTTTGCTACATTACATGACCTAAATATGTAGCGGGCGGCAGGAAATGATGGGACTCAGAAACAGCCCACAGTTTAATCATTTGTTCCTTGTATGATTTCCAGATGATAAATCATAGTCAATTTGTAGTAGGATGCAATCATGTGATCATCAGCAGGTAACTGACACAGTGTTCATGTCATGGTTACAGTGACGCCGTGCAGGCAGCTCTATTTAGCCATGGGAAATCCTTAACAAATCCGTGGATCAGACTATAAGCCGCATCAATGCCAAAATCTAATCACTTGGTCTTTGTGTCATTTCTGACCTTCCCTGAAAATTTCATCCAAATCTGTTGGTCCGTTTTCGTGGAATGTTTCACACAGACAGATTCACAGACAAACGTAGGCCGATCATCACATAACTCCGCCGTTCCTTGGCAGAGTAATATATAATGAGATAACTAAACTAGACAATTTCAGAGTAAACTTTGGAAAATTTGGACTGCCATTGCTGTTACTGCCGTTACATTGTTTGCTCTTGCAAGCTTCTGTTAGCTTCACTTAGCTTCTGTTAGCTCCAGGTTGCTCCTGTTATTTTCTATGAGTTCTTGTTAGCTCCAGGTATGTCCTGTTACTTTATGAAAGCTATTGTTGGCTCATAATAGATCATTTTGTCTACAGATATCCCTTTTTGTTCTTGTTAGGCCCTGATTTCTTCTCTTAGCTCCAAGCTTCTGTTACCTCGAGGTAGCTGTTGTTATCTTCATTAGCTTTGTTTACGATATTTTAACTGCAGTTTGGTGAGCATTTCAAAGCTCATACAGAGAATGCCAAGTGTGTGCAAAGCAGTAATCAAGGCAAAGGGTGACTATTTTGAAGAATCTAAAATACAGAACATGTTTTGACTTATTTCACACTTTTTTTTGTTTACTACATAATTCCATATGTGTTCATTCACAGTTTTGATGCCTTCAGTGAGAATCTACAATGTAAATAGTCGTGAAAATAAACACCTTGGACACACCCTCTCATTAAATGAGAGGGTGTGTCCAAACTTTTGACTGGTAGTGTTTTTGTCAAACTATTTTACTACGGTATGTTTTTGAACACACACATGCGTTGGTGGCTTCTGCATGGAACCTCTGCACCATATAACCCATACAATCTTCTCTTACCCACTTCTATCAAAATGAACTACAGCTAACTGACATAATAAACACGGTGATTAGCAAACCGATAACAATGGTGCTGATTGGCTGATGTATATAAGTGACTAATCTACCATAAAATAGAATAAACAAATCCTTCCTCACATAGAAATTGTATGCAATGACTAATACGTCTCACTGTAGCACAGTTGCTCAACTATGTAATTTATGTACTTTATGGGCTATATGAGAGTGTTGGGATAGAAAAGAAGGTTATAGTTGAATTATGAATTTCTAGTTTTTAGTTAATAGCAAATCGAACCATATTATGCAAATTATTTGATAAATGCTTTCTGATGTTTGTTTTTGTTTTTTGTTGTTGTTGGGCAAACCCAGCAGAATGTATTGGAATCAGTAGAAAGCAGAGTTGCAGTCATAGTGAGCATTCAGCTTCGTCCACTGAGCGTCAGAGGAGAATACCATTTTAATGCTCGTGAATGATTTTATTTGCCATTTTCTCGTGAGTAGAACATGGAATTACCTTTTATCTCGTGAGCAGAATAATTACAGCACCCATAAACAGATAAATCATATTTCACGTGGCTTCAGCTAGAAACAAAAAAGGTAAACAAAGTTTTATAAAGCAGTAGGTGTGTGAACTGTAATTACCTGCATGACTCAGTTGTCAGTAATGGGTTTGTCGCTCTACTTGGACTTTTCCATTTTCACCTCTTGGCTTGTGGCAGACTGTAAACAAAAGAACCATAGTGACACACATGTGAATGATCCACAAAATGCTCTTCTTAAGTTAGAACATGCTCTGTATGAACCCCAAGGAAAAGAAATTAGAAAGCACATTAGTGGTGATGTACTCCATTACTGTTTCATCTCTGTGTGACCAGATGTTAACATTCAGTAACAAAGCACAGAGACTCAGAGGACAGTTTGAAAGGTTTACTGCAAAAAGGGTGAAGAATGACTGACGGAGGGCATTGAGGTGGGAGCGCTGAGGGCAAAGGGCAGGAGAAGCAAAGTCTTTGGGGAGAAGACAGTAGGTGATCCGTAGTGAGAGGTTAGTTTGAAGGGGGGATTCTCAGGACAGGCATGCAGATGGCTGGGCTGAGCTGTAACATGCAGACTTGCAGGTGTATTTGAATTTGAGGGAACACGAAGAGCAAAGCACAAAATTAGAGTTCTAATGTTAAGAGTGGAGAGCATTAGTCACCACTTTGTGTGACAGAACAATGTGGCGCAGACAGAAAGAGAGGCCAGGTTAGATATACTGCTGGAGCTGATGTGGTAATGACGTGCAGGTGTGGCAGTTGTTCATGAGTGGAGGGAGTGGCCACAAACACACATGAAAACATTTGAACCATATGAGACGGGGGAAGGGAAAAACACTGGAGTGATGGCAGAGACCATCTTTAACTCAGCACAGCACAGACGGTGGAAGGAAATGGATGATGATAATATACTACCATTCAGAATTTAGGTGTCACATAGAAACGTCCTTACTCGTGAAAGAAAGCAGATTTTTTCAATGAAGTTAGCAATAAATGAATCATAAATCCAGTCTAGACATTGTTAATGTGGTAAATGACTATTGTAGCTGGTGTAGCTGGTAGCTGGTTTTTAATGGAATATCTCCATAGAGGTACAGAGGAACATTTCCAGCAACCATCACTCCTGTGTTCTAATGCTACATTGTGTTAGCTAATGGTGTTGAAAGGATCATTGATGATTAGAAAACCCTTGTGCAGTTATGTTAGCACATGAATAAAAGTGGGAGTTTTCATGGAAAACATGAAATTGTCTGGGTGACCCCAAACTTTTGAACGATAGCGTATATTAGATAAAATCCTAGGATGCTCATAGATGAATAGTCCCATTTAAAAGAGGTGTTGTAATGCCATTTTATGAGTTGTGGTTAGTATTTGTGTTCAAGTCAAATTTTCGTTGTGTGTCATGGTTCACTTTGCGTGCTGCCCTCGTGTTTTCTCCCACCCTAGTGATTGATTGTTTTCATCCATGTCTCGTTAGCCTTGCCTTCCTAGTGGATTTGGCCATGTGCCTTCCATATGTGTTCGTCAGTTGGTCTGTTTTCTTGCCAGTTCACCTCCCCTGTGTTACATCCATCTGTTTTCCAGCATGAAAATCATGTGTCCTTCCCTGAATGGCTCCTCATGTCTCAGCATTGTTTCCCGTTTCATTACTTTCTCTTTTGAATTCATTGTGTTGATTGCTGGACTTCGCTTTTGGACTTTTCTGTTTTTAATTTCCATCTATTACCACCTGTTTGTTTAATTAAGGTTATCGTATTGTTATTGTATTCTGGCTGCATGTGTCCTGCATTTGGGTCGTCTTTGTGAACTTTTTGTAACAAAGGTTAGAGTCTTCTACAAAACAGAAGTGGCACACAGTATACAACAGCAGTGGGTACCTCTGTGCAGTGTCACTTAAATGACTCTGAATTGTATGATCTTATAGTGATCAGATTCATTCCAAGCAGAAAAGCAGACTCTTTGTTCTGATGTCAATTTAAAAACAGCAGGTTTAGATTTCCTCATTAATAATTCAGGCTCCACAGCAGGAACTCAATGAACTAAAGTCCTTTGATTCCTAGTTCCTTTTGCGTCTTTGTGAAATCTCACAGTAAGATTTTTCAGTTCCTCCGTTCAATTTTGGTCCATAGGTCCAAAACTGAGAAAGTTCTGCTGTTCAGTTTATTGTGGAGCTGTTGTTTAGTCTCCCATAAGTACAAGTCTTTGCACCCCGGATTACCATGACTTGGATGACTAACAATCTAAACGGACATATGCTAGCCTGTCTTTTGCTCAAATTATGTACCTATGCACAGGGAATTGATAGATTATGTATCCTTATACTGGGTGTGGGGCACAAGACGTATGTTCAATCATATACTTACACTGTTTGCAGTCTGAAGTATCCTGTCAATGCCATGTCTGTTTTCTAAAGGTCAAATGGGGGAATCATTCAAGTAAAATGTGGTGAAATTACCCCGACGTTAACCTCACAGAGTTTGGGGTGTTAAAGAATTTTTGCCTGTTGATAATAAGCCACTTTTGAACTGCTTCCTGACCACTGGTGCTCTTTAAGTCCTCATTGCCAGTTTCCTATGAGATGCATGTTTGGGTAAACCTTTTGCAAGCTGTTTCTATTGTTCCATTGTTGTCTTTCTCATTGTACATATTTGACCAATATAAGTCTCTGCCATCCTCTTGAAAAGCATCCTGAGAGAACCTCTGACAGGACTTTTGGCATACAGTTCTTGACTGGGCTTTGGGAACTGTCCTCTTTTTTTGTGCTTGCTATTACACTGTGATCACTGCAAGTAAATGAGACCAATACATCCATCCATCATCTATACACCGCTTAATTCTCATTAGGGTCCTGGGCTGGCTGGAGTCTATCCCAGCTGACTTAGAGTGAAGGCAGAGGACACCCTGGACAGGTCACCAGTCCATCGCAGCGCTACATTTAGAGACAAACAATCACACTCACATTCACACCTATGGACAGTTTAGAGTTACGAGTTAACCTCAGCGTGTTTTTGGACTATGGGAGGAAACTGGAGAAAACCTACGTATGCACAGGGAAAACATGCAAACTCCGTGCAGAAAGATCCCGGGAAGATCGGAACGCAAAACGGGGTTCTTCTAGCTGCAAAATGCTAACCTCCAAGCCGCTGTGCAGCCCACTTAATCGAACTCTCTGTTTTAAAGATCTCTATGAATCTTGTTACGAATTCTACCAGAATACTTGGACAACATGGGAGTCTGCTTATTCTTGATCCCTCTTACACACTCTTTGTGCAAATTAACCAGGCTGTTCTTTGCTGTGCATGATGGATCCAATGAGAAAGCTGGGTCAAATAAAGAGCAGAAGGCTGGGAGAAAGCCCGAGGCATGTCTAGTATGACGTTCTATTCCCTGACTGTTTATATACAACTTTATTTCCAGAGTACGTTCTAATCCATTTATGCCTATTCTCTTGAGAGATATCAATAAGAAAAGAAAAACAAACTGAAGGTCAGTGATGGGAAGTATCCTCAAATTCTGTTTTAATTCAGACAGTGAGTGAAGTCTTTTTTGCAAAACAAATCCAATCTTTCATTGTGACATGTAAAAAGCTGTTTTATAGGAGCAATAAAATGGGTAAAATAAAAGAAGGATTAGGAGTAAAGATGTTTTGTTGCATGTAGGCATGTGTAAAGAAACCACAGAGCAGGGAAACTATCAGCGCTTTATATAACAGATTATTAGCAGCCCCATCAGTGTGTTATATGATCTGATCGTACATCATGTTTGGACTTTAGATAAACAAATGTGTTGCTTAGAGTTATTCTTGTGGCTTGTAAGACGGTTTTATTCTTTTAGCTGCAGCCCTGACAGTGTTAAATGATCTAAGTCAAGTAAAAAATTAACATATTATCTTAAGGGCTAAGTAGACTGATTATCATATTATATAGAAGGCTACAAGTAAGTGTGAACAACTTTATATATATATATATATATGTTGTGAACAACTTTATATATATATATATATATATATATATATATATATATATATATATATGACAAACATTACATGACAAGACAAGATTACATGACATTATATGACAAGAAACATTAGTCCTAAACCAATGCAAATAGTTTGCAGATAATATAGGCTAAAAAAGACAAATTGTTTAATGAATAAATAATCAAATTATACCACTGACTATTTTAATGGATGGTCTCAGAATTCTCTCTTTCTACATGCAGTGAAATAGCTCTGAAATCGCTTGCCACTCCAAAAACTCTGACCTTTCCCTCTCCCTATATCCGCACCCTGAGTTCTGCTTGATCTTCCGGGAACGCTGATGGCCTTCTCCAAAAAAACAATTGGTCATTCAGGATTGCACAAGAAACCCCAATGCAGACAGAGAACTCAGCAGACAGAAATGAGTTCAAAAGTGTTATTTACAAAGTGCGAAACACAAGAGGTAACATGGACAAGGATGGGGAAGTGAAGCGGATGAACACTTCTACTGCAGAACTACAAATGTATTGAAACTAATAACTGCAACTTACAGAAGTGCACCGTAAAACAAAACTTAAACCCACAAACACCAGGGAAAAAGAAAGCTTAAAGGGAGAACTAGTCATACAAGAAATGCTAGGAGAGGCAAGGCTAAACAGAGCTAACAGGAAGTTCCACAGGAGCTAGCACTACAAAGTAACAACAGGAAATGTAAAGACAGAACAAATCTCAGACTAACTAGAATGGGAACAATTGAAATGACCAAAACCAAATAACACAAGGCATGGAACAGTATCGAGGGAGAGCTGTGGACCGGGAATGTGTCCAGATGTCATCACAACTATGCCGCTAAGGCTGTGTGCTTATGTTTCCTTTTTACTCTGCCAAGGAACTCGGTAGAGTTATGTGAAGATCGGCATTGGTTTGTCCATCTGTCTGTTTGTTAGCAACATTACTCAAAAACGGACTCACGGATTTGTGGATGGCATTTTCAGGGAAGATGACAAATGACACAAGGACCAAGTGATTAGACTTTGGCAGTGATGCAGCTTATAGTCTGGATCCATGGATTTGTTAAAGATTTCTGTATCATTGCGAGATAGCAGCAAGGCATCACTGTAACTATGACAACAAGTGAACACTACGTCAGTTGCCTGCTGATGATCACATGATTGCGATTCTACTACAAATCCACTGCTGCAGACCACGAACTTTTTAAAGATTTCATCAGTCGGAAGTCATACAACGACTGAGCAGCTTTGGCAGAGTACTGCGCTCTCTGAGTGCTTTTGTTTTCAGATGTTTCAGTGTGAGCATGTCTGAGATTAGAGAGAAGGATCTGTGAAGTTTCTCCTTCTGATTTCAGAATCTGTGAAGACTTTCCAGCATGTGTAAGCAATGTAGCAAGCAAGTGTAATCAGTTACATCTCCCTGGTGAAGGGTAAACAATGCTAAACTCTTTCTACACTATTACAAATTCAAACAATCAAAAAGATTTGCGACTAAATATTCAACTTTCCCAATATATTATTTCTCATACTTCAGTCAGTTCTTGTCTGAGAACATTTAGACTCCAGCTTCGTAATCTGCTCATGGTGGGATCCTGCTGGGTGGTCTTCAGAGGCTGAGACAGACGGGGATGTTGGATTCCTGGTGTCCGGCTCCATCAGTCTGCCCAGGGGAATGAAGGGACTGTCCACGGACACACAACCCTCAGCTATTTAAGTCGCTTAAAGTCACAAACGTGTTGTGCCAGACTGCAGACTGTTGTTTGTCAAGAACTTTTCATTCTACTTAATGCCTATAAACTGTCTATTTGTTTCACCAACTTCTTGTTACTTTTTTGAGGTGCTTTAGAGCCACATCAGTTATTAGAAAGCAACAGCTCTCCAGGAAATCTACTGATCCTGATGGTGTGACAGGAAGGAACTGAAAGAATGTGCAGATCCTATCTACTCCTTAACCTACACGTTTACATATGTTTACATACTACTGCGTCTTGTATGTAATTTTTGCATCGCTTTAAGCCGTCCCTTTATCATACATGTTCAACAATATGCAGTATCCAACAACAACAGCAGCAACATTATATACATTACTGCTTATATAATTCATAAAACCCACAGAGTGAGCTATCTCACTGTTTTCATAGATAGACTTGTACACATTTTTTACAGGATTTTAATATATTGTCACATCTCCTACTGTCCTTAGAAAGGTTGTCTGATTTTGCTATATATTTTCATTGTACACCCTTTTCTTACTTGTTTCCTTACTGTATTCCTCATGCCATGCTGTCTGCACTCACCAAGGCTGTTTCTCTCCTCCTGTAGTCTATAATCGCCTGCAGTTCTGCCACAAACGTAGTGAGTCTAACTGCGATTCCACCTTGATTCCCTCTTGTCCCTGTAGTTCTGCTTAGTGTCCTTCAGTGCTCGTCTCAGCAGATGTTGCCTTGTATTCCTCCATACAGCTGGTGAGAAGGCCCGAGTTGTAAGCAGCAGTGCGATAAATTTATCAACCCATAGCTTCAACCCAAAATACGGACCATCGCCATGGGAACGCCATCATCCACCACCTTGACTATGAAGCCTGTAACCACTTACATAGCCTTGTTCACATTCCGGAGCTGGATTGGAACCATATCCCGGTCAATGTCACTTAAAGCGTCCTGCATCATAATAAAACCTTCCTCCTGTGTCATTTTTTGTTTATACCTTGGCATAAGGACAATGGTCTGATTTGCCAGTGAAACCCAATGTAACCCTCTTTGAATGTAGTGGTCCAGCATGCTGTTCCATCTTGTGAAACTTATGCCATATTGATAAAAATTCAACATCACCTTCCTGAGGCTTGCTCAGCCATGATGAGGACAGCGTCCGGGTGTTGGTTTTGGTGCCCACACATCCAGTAGTGCAGTCTTGGTGTTGGCTGGTGTTGGAATGTAAACAGCTGCAACAATGACTAAGGGGAATTTGGGCTAGATTGAATGTATGTGACAAGATGGTTAGACGTTCCAAATCTGGCAAGCAGGAGCGAGAGAGAGTTCTGGTATTTTGGTGGTTACACCAGCTGTTGTTGTTCACTAAACGGAAATCTTTGGATTCTTTCATTCTGTTTTTATGGATTACTGAAGAGGATTCCGGTGACTTGGCACCAGATCGCTGAGCCACGTCTTAGTCAGGCAGACGATGTTCCAGTTTCTCACATCATGCCGACACCTGATCCGACCCCTGAGATCAACCAACTTATTTTCCAGAGACTGGGCGTTACCAAGAAGGACACTGGGCAGGAGTGGGCAATGGGGCTAAGCTCCTAGCCTCTTTCAAACACCACCTCATCGTCCTCGCTGCTTTTGCCTTCTCTGTTACCACGTCACCACAACATTATTGTCCTCAGGATCAGGATCTCAGCTGGTCACTTCTTCATCTTCATGGTAATTGTCATTTCAAACAAGGCTTCCGATGTCCAGAGGTGTGCTACAGTCAAATGATAGTGTACTTGAGAAAAATGGTGCTGTACAAGTGAAAATAGTAACAAAAGAAGAAAAGCACTCAGAGAGCGCAGTACTCTACCAAGGCTGCCCAGTTGTATGATTTTCAATGGATGAAATCTTGAAACAATTCGTGGTCCACAGCGGTGGATTTGTAGTAGGATCGCAATTATGTGATCGTCAGCATGCAGCTGACATAGTGTTCACTTGTCATAGTTGCAGTGACGACAGGTCGATATTTCGCAATGATACAGACATCGTTAACAAATCCGTGGATCCAGACTATGAGCCGCATTTCTGCCAAAATCTAATCACTTGGTCCTTGTGTCATTTCTGACCTACCCTGAAAATTTCATACACATCCATTAGTCCGTTTTTGAGTAATGTTGCTAACAACAGACAGACAGACGACACACAGACAAACCACACTTGGATGAACTTATCCTTGGCAGCAGAGGTGACTCTTGGTCTTCCTTTCCTGGGGGGGTCCTCATGTGAGCCAGTTTGGTCGTAGTGCTTGATGGTTTTTGCGACTGCACTTTGGGATACATTCAAAGTTTTTGCAATTTTCCGGACAGACTGACCTTCAGTTCTTAAAGTAGTGATGAACTGTCATTTCTCTTTACTCAGCTGATTGGTTCTTGCCATAATATGGATTCTAACAGTTGTCAAATAGAGCTGTCAGCTGTGAACCAACCTGACTTCTGCACAACACAACTGATGGTCCCAACCCCATTAAGAAGGCAAAAAATTCCACAAATGAACCTTGACAAGGCACACCTGTGAAGTGAAAACCATTTCAGGAGACTACCTCATGAAGCTCATAGAGAGAATGGCAAGAGTATGCAAAGCAGTAATCAAAGCAAAGGGTGCTACTTTGAAGAATCTAATACATAAAACATGTTTTGAGTTATTTCAAACTTTTTGTTGACTACATTCATAGTTTTGATGTCTTCAGTGAGAATCTACAATGAAAATAGTTATGGAAATAGAAAAACCATTAGATGAGGAAGTGTGTCCAAACATTTCACTGGTAGTGTATGTTGGATTTTGGATTAGCTTTGTTCATTAAGCTGTTATGTGATATAAATGTTTGGAACTGATCTAAATTGGTGGAGAAACCAGAAATGAACTGATCATATTTGCAGCTCATGTTTGAATGATTGATTGTTGAACGAGGCTCTGTTGTCCTGCGTTCTCAGACTGCACTTGGAGCTTGTTGTGAAGTTGTAATTACGGTGGGCCTCAAACACCTCAAAAGATCAAAGAAGGTCAGAAGAAAGCGCATCAGTCCCAGTTCACTGACCATGCCATCAGAAAACACAGGAGCACACAGTGGGACAGTGTCTTGAGATATGTTTGGATAATGATTGGAATATAGAGCAGTCATTTTGCTGATGTGACGACAGGCCATAATTTGGCTTTGACAGCTTGTGTGGAAGTCCTTTGTTGTTGTCCAAACAGGCCGATCTTCCTGACCCCTCTGATCAGATGAACGGGACGATTGTCACTGCAGAAAACTCCGAGCTGCGCAGAAAACCAAACTCTGACTTTGGGTTTGTGATTGTGTGGTAATGCTACAAAGAGGCTTTGATTCAGAGAATTAATGGGAACTGCACTCATTCACTCACACAGCTAATGTTAACTGGTGGGTTCGAGATCTCATGGAGCAGCAGAAGTCTGCAGTCGATCATGTTTCTGTAGCGTTGGACGTTTGAATGAGGGAAGAGATGCATTCATGACAGACGTCACGTAGCCTCTCTCTCTCTGTCTCTATTCGACCTCGCTGGTCTCATTTTTTCACGTCGATGTTTTGTTCCTGTGCCAGGTAACATTCCTCGTGATTATTTGACTGGAGCGCTTTCAGTGACGTCTTCTTGTGTCCCTCCCGCAGTTTCTCAGAGGACAGTTAGCTCCCCCAGCTATTTATCTCACTGCACAATAATCCACATTGTTCCTCAGATTCTTACAGCAAATTTGTCGCACATGAACACTTTTTAGGACTTTTTATATGTAGTTGTGTAAATGTTCTTGTCGTGAGACCAAATCTAGAAAACTAGGACAAAAGAATGCTTGAAAATATTTTTAAAATAAGTCTGGAGTTCCCCCTAAAATAATATTATTCTCTTGTCCCACCCCCCTGATGACCAAATTGAATCTCAAATAAAGCAGTTAAAATGAAATTTAAACCTCCTTTTTTGGTATTTTTTTTTTATTGATGTCTCTTGTAATTGTGGGAAAATTTTTTTTAGTCAACATAATATTTAAAAAAATAATAATGCATGGAACGTGTCCCACGACAACTCTGTTGATGTTTTTGTTTTTTGTGTCTAATTTTTGTCATTTTCTGTCTTGTTTTTGACGTTTTATGTCTTATATTTTGTCGCTTGTGTCACGTTTCTGTGATTTTGTCTTCTTTTTGTCCTTTGTGTCATATTTTTGTCGTTTTCTGTCTTGTTTCTGTCATTTTGTGTTTTGTTTTTGTCGTTTTATGTTGTTTACATCATCAGTTTTCCTAAAGAATGAGTAGAATAGAAAAGCTATGTCCTCCTATTTTTAATATTTTCACCCCATTGTCACCTCATATTATCAGGATCAGACTAATTCTTTGGACTGTTTTCCATCAGTCAGTTTGTCCTCTTGGTCAGCAGTAACCGCTAGCTAAATATCTAGCTTCTACTGCTGAGAAAAAGATCACATTAGCATGGAGTAAACTGAGCCAAATATTTTGAAGCCCAAATGTCCTCCAATTCTGGAATGACCCAGTTATTAAACCCAAATCAGGAAAACTCTTACTCAATGCTGAATGCAGTCATTTAACTGCACATTGGGATTGTTTGTACCAAAGCCACTTTGGTTCCTGAAATAAATGAAAGCAGAAGGTTTAAATGATTTTCAGAGAAAAGTAAAGGAGAGATGCTTCTGTGAGAGCGAATAATACAATTCAAACCGTAATCTACTTATATCTTCATTAAACCGAGGATGAACAGTTAACACCTCCATGGACGTCACATGTCGGACACAATGTGGATCGTTTGCAGTTCAAATGTTTGTGGAAATTACAGAAAATAACTGTTTTGGGAAACAATAAGATGCAAGGTTCCCATGAGCAGCAGGGTGCTGAATCCCTGTAATTTCTCTTACGTGTAATGGAAGCTGGGCTACACAGTGGTTTGGTGGTTAGCACTGTCGCAGCTAGAAGACCCCCGGTTCGCGTCCCGGCCTTACCGAGATCTTTCTGCATGGAGTTTGCATGTTCTCCCTGTGCATGTGTGGGTTTTCTCCAGGTTCTCCGGCTTCCTCCCACAGTCCAAAAACATGCTGAGGTTAATTGGTGATTCTAAATTGTACGTAGGTGTGAATGTGAGAGTGATTGTTTGTCTCTGTATGTAGTCCTGTGATAGACTGTTACCTATCCAGGTGAACCTTCACTCTAAGTCAGCTGGGATCGACTCCAGCCCCTCGCGACTCTAATGAGGATTAAATGATGTATAGAGGATGGATGGATGGTCGCATCTTGAAATAAAAGTAATTTTAGCTGAACTTTCATAACTGATTGAGCAGGTTTAGTTTACAAGTAGGTTTACAATAAGGTTTGTAAGAGAAAATGTAACTAGTAAATGAACAAGAATTAGCTGAAACAGAGTCAAGGATAACAAAGCAAAGGTTACCTAGGTATCCAATAGAGATATACACTACCATTCAAACGTTTGGGGTCACTTAGAAATGTGCTTATTTTTTAAAGAAAAGCATTTTTTTAAATGAAGATGACATTAAATGAATGATAAATCCAGTCTAGACATTGTTAATGTGGTAAATGACTATTCTAGCTGCAAACAGATGATTTTTAATGGAATATCTCCATAGAGGTACAGAGGAACATTTCCAGCAACCATCACTCCTGTGTTCTAATGCTACATTGTGTTAGTTAATGGTGTTGAAAGGCTCATTGATGACTAGAAAACCCTTGTGTAGTTATGTTAGCACATGGATAAAAGTGGGAGTTTTCATGGAAAACATGAAATTGTCTGGATGACCCCAAACTTTTGAATGGTGGTGTATGTTAATTTAAACTCATTTAGAGCAACTTTGACTAATATAGAGCAACTTTACCTAAGAATCAGAACCGTATCAGACGTGCAGCAGCTAGCCTTAGCAGACAATACAGACCCAGAATCGAGGAACTTAAACTAAAATAGACATTAGCAGAGCACAGGTAGCGCTATAGACTGGGGCCAACAGCCAAAATTCTTTAAAGAAGTCAGTTTTTACAAAATGTTACCAAGGAATGTATTCAAGATATTAATCTAAAATTTTACAGATACCATGTTAATAAATGATCATATCCAAAGTTTATGACATAAAAAATTAAACCAAATCAAATAGGGTCGAGCAGATAGCCCCTTATACTAGAATCAGACCCTTTAAGGTCGGTCCTTTATCTCTTTTCCCTTTGTGGTTAGCTGCTTAGTTAAGTGGCATCAGTGATTTCCATGTGCAGCGATCTGCATTCGTCAATATGTGGTGGTTTGGACCTTTACTACTGACTCAGAGCTCAGCTGTCCAGGCTGATACCTTGAGATGTTGCAAATCACTGGACAGGCCTGTCCTCGCTGTTTATGTGATAAATTTCTTAAGCTTCAGGGTGACCTTGCATTCTGCAGATAATCCAGTGGCTCCTGAGTCAGGAGTAGTGCTGAAGGGAGATCCAGGATTATGGGCTAAATGCATCACAAGAAAGTATATCTGCTAGAAGAAATGCTCACAGACTGCTCACTGTGGAGCAACCTTCCCCTGACTACAGGACATTTACATCACCCAGGTCACAAAGACAGCACACAGCATCATCAAGGACCACACCCGCCAACAGCACACACTGTTCATACTTCTGGCAGACGCTACATAAGTGTGAAAGCAAGGACCACCAGACTGAAAAACAACTTTTATCCATTGGCCATCAGGCGATTAAATCACCACAATATCTACACAACCAGTCAAAAGTTTGGACACACCTTCTCATTCAGTGCTTTCTATTTAGTTGTATTATTTTCTACATTATAGATTAACACTGAAGATTAACTTTTTTTTGTTTAAGACATAGTTCCATCTGTGTTCTTTTATAGTTTTGATGTCTTCAGTATTAATCTACAATGTGTAAAATAATGAAACAAGAAAAGCACTCAGAGAATACAGTCCTCCTCCAAGGCTGCTCAATCCCACACATGGCATTGTCACAAATGCAGCATTTGTTTATTCGTTATTGATGATCAGAAATCATGGCAACATAGAATGTGTCCATGTAATATAGATGTGCCCACAAACAGAATGACCTTGCGCTGAGCACAGTCGTGTGTTATGCATGTGTACGTTATGTACGGATACCGAATCACGTGACCTAAATATGTAGCGAGCGGCAGGAATTGATGGGACTCAGAAACACCCCCACAATTTAATCAGTTGTTCCTTGTATCATTTCTGACGGATAAGTCCTGATAAGTCCTCAGCGATGGATTTGTAGTAGGATCACACTCATGTGATCATCAGCAGGCAGCTGACGTAGTTTTCACTTGTTGTCATGGTTACAGTGACGCTGTGCCGCTATCTGGCAATGATACAGAAATCTTTAACAAATCCGTGGATCCAGACTATAAGCCGCATCACTGAAAAAATCTAATCAGTTGGTCCTTGTGTCATTTCTGACCTTCCTTGAAAATTTCATCCAAATCCGTGAGTCCATTTTTGAGTAATGTTGTTAACAGACGGACAAACGTACGCCGATCGTCATGTAACTCCACCGCATTCCTTGGTGGAGGAATAAAAACCATTGAATGAGAAGGTGTGTCTAAACTTTTTCTCTACTGCTTTCTCTACTCTACCAGTCGGTAGAGTAGAGAAAGCAATATTTTGCACAAATCTTCTGCAGTTGGACATATCAACACCTGTTTACATATGACAGAATTGCACAAAATGCTAACATTTGCACAAAAAAATTAATAATTTTTAAACTATTTTTATTTCATTTTATCCTATTTTTATTATATTCTATTTTATTTCACTTTATTTTATTTGTTATTTCAGTTTTGTGAAGGGAAGTCGCAAATTAAGAATGTCATTACTCAGGGTAAACACGGTTTCTGCTGTGTACATGACAATAAAGTACTTGAACTGAATTGATCCTGAAAACGGCTCAGTAGACAACCAATGAGTCGGGATGTTCTGGGTTTGATGAACTTCGCCTCTGAGCAACCCAGTGACACAAACTAACACTCTGGACTTGACTGTCAGCACGTACAACCAAACCAATTATATAAGCAATTAGACTGCACAACCCAGTTACACGCTTAGCTAGACATAACTCCAACACAGCCAGTTCACACCACAAGGCCAGTAATGTCACTCTGCTTTTCTTTTTGAGGAAAGTCTTACGGATGAGACTGACACTGGTGACTTGGCAGGTGCACTGTTTTTAATAGATTTTTATTCTTTCTTGCAGTTATTCCTTCTTTTCTACTGTTTCTGTCAAGCATAATTAGTTTATATGTGTTTTGACAAAACACCTGACTCTAGTTCACACAAAAGTCTAAATAGTAACTGATAGACATGTCACTAGTTTTATATATCTAGTTCTGTACCAGCTATTTAAAATACATGAATGTTCAGAAGATCATCAGTTATTAGAATCTTTCCTCAGTGCTCCATACATGTCTTTATCTATAGTCGTATTGCGCTCACAAACACAAATGTCGGCCCCGAATTCTATAGTAGTGTAACCAATAGTAAATGGGTCATTCCAGAACTGGAGGACATTTTTACATTCCACCCATCAAATTTCTAATAATCCATGTACAAAACACTAAAACATGCAGTTGTTGTGTAATTTTTCTTGTCCTGAGACCAAATCTAAAAAAGCTAGGAGAAAAGAATGTTTGACAATATTTTTAAAATACCAAATAAATCTGGAGTTTCTCTTGTCCCACCCCCCTGATGACCAAACTGAATCTCAAATGAAACAGTTAAGATGAAATTTAAATCTCCTTTTTTTAGTTTTTTTTCATTGATGTCTGTTGTAATTATGGAAGCATTTTTATAATCAACATAATATTTTGAATAATTATGATGCATGGAACCTTTTATCATAACCTTTTTAGCATTGTAGAAGAAGAAGAAAATTGGAATTAACAACACCAAACACTTTTCCTAAAGAATGTGTAGAACAAAGCTATGTCCTCTCTTCTATTTTCCATATTTTCATCCCATTGTCAGTCTTGATTGAATGTCTCTCTCTACCTCATTATCAGGATCAGACTAATTCTTTGGACTGTTTTCCATCAGTCAGTTTGTCCTCTTGGTCAGCAGTAACAGCAGCTAAATATCTAGCTTCTACTGCTGAGAAAAAGATCACATTAGCATGGATTAGCAACCCTGTTACTGTGATTAGAGTAGGGTTAGCAAATAACACAGAAAACATGGAATAAAAATGCTACCATTGATGTGGAAGCTGAGCCAATCAAGCCTTTGATAGTTTATTACCTATTATTGATGAACATACATCCATCCATTATCTATACACCACTTAATCCTCACTAGAGTCACAGGTGGCAGGAGACAGTCCTTATTGATGAATATGTAGTGTAAAATTGTCAAAGAGAAGGTTTATTTTTCAAAAATTTTGAAGCACAAATGTCCTCCAATTCTGTAATGACCCAAATATTAAATCACTAAAAACTCTTCTCTGTGTATTAAAGCAACATAGTTACTCTCTACCTGTCTGGAAGTGTCTTAGATGTACACCACCGTTTAAAAGTTTGGGGTCACTTAGAAATGTCCTAATGTGGCAGAATGTTGCACCAGCTCCTGACAACCCGCTCCTTATTTACGTTATTTTGTTGTGTTTTTTTGTGTTGTTAGTATTCTGCTTTTTACACTGTGTGATGCACTTGGAATACAACAAATTCAAGGTGACTTTATGGGACTTACAGTATATTTTTTCATTTTAGTTTTAGATTTTTTTTCTTACTTTATTTTACCTTCACTTTATACCCAACCCTAATATTATTGTTTACCCCTTTGTTGAATATCCATGCTGCTGTAACAACTGAATTCCCCTCGGGATTAAAAAAGTCAGTCTAAGTCTATTAAATGAATCAGAAATCCATTCTAGACATTGTTAATGTGGTAAATGACTATTGTAGCTGGAAATGGCTGATTTTTAATGGAATATCTCCATAGGGGTACAGAGGAACATTTCCAGCAACCATCACTCCTGTGTTCTAATGTTGCATTGTGTTAGTTAATGGTGTTGAAAGGCTAATTGATGATTAGAAAACCCTTGTGCAGTTATGTTAGCACATGGATAAAAGTGGTTTCAGGGGAAACATGGAATTGCCTGGATGACCCTAAATTTTTGAACGGTAGTGTACTTACTGAGCCTTACTTAATAATCTGCCAGGAAGAAACTCTTGGTGACATTACTTTCTGATCTTTTGTGCCGCTGTGCTGTGGAAAATTGCTCCCACGCCATGTTTATGAGTCTTGACTCGGGAGTTCATATTACAGGAACTTTCCCAGTCAGCTGTCATTCAGCTGGAACAAAGTTCACAAGTTCCTACACCTTAAGTCAACACCAGAGCTTATGTAAGACAACTGCAATAAAAGAAAGAGCAGCTGTCATTCAAACTGCGATATAAACACATTATGTGTATTTACAGTGCAGAAGAGAACAATTATAACAGGTTAAAATTACAGAAACAAAGATAAGAACTTTTAAAGTCACCATATGGCATGAAGCTCGACATTAAAATACTCAAATGTCTCTGAGAAGATCAGGCAGTAAACACATCATTCTGTACCTTGTAGAGTCAACATGAAAGCAGTAGACGAGACGGCCGTGAAATCTGGCTATTTCCCCCTCAGAATGAATCGTAGTAAAAGTAACGACCCAATGCCTTTACTGTTGGTTATGTCATGTTAGTTTATGATGTACCAGCATGTGAAGCATCATATCCATCCTGTATTTCACAATCATCTTCATTTTTACAAAGAAAACATCTTTTGAACGTGTATTTTGAAAATAAATATGTTTTAATAGTTACACTAAAAACAACTATTAATATGTAAAACATTTTACAGCACCAATAAATATATTAATGTGAAAATATACTAAAAGTGTGTACGAAGTTGTACAAAGTCATGACAATCTTATCTTAAATACAAACAGAATGAATGTCTTCATCAGAGAAGTGGAAAGTTGTGGATGCTGAGCCAGCAGCCTGTCTCAGTAAAACACTCTCGGGCCTCCGGTCTGAGTGATGCAGACAAACAGCAGTGGTTTCAGGTAATGCAGGTAAGATGCATGAGAACAGACGAGTTCTAGATCAAGATAAGACCTGCTGGATGATGGCGACCTTTAGTGTGGCTCAGAATAACAGTTTGTAGGAAATCATACTGGCCTGATAAAGAAACAAATCAGTCCTCTGTAGAAAAAACACCAAAAACCAAGTCTAAATTACTAAGACGTAACTTGTGCACTGAGACTTTCTGATGCTCTACAGAGCCTCGCAAAGGGGAAACTTGGAAATTTGCACCTTTGTCGTACATTTCAAGTAAGAGTTAAAGTTATCGTAGCGATAAGAACTGAAATAACAGGTTGTTGTCGCTGGTCCTGCCAGCAGGAAGGAGTGTTTCAGCGCAGAAGGAGATTTATTCATTAACTTAGTATCCAACTCGCACTGGCCGTGTTTCTAAGTACACTACTGTTCAGAGGTTTGGGGGTCACTGGAAGTGTTCCTCTGCACCCCTATGTAGATATTTCATTAAAAAATCCGTCGTTTCCAGCTAGAATAGTCATTTACCACATTAACGTCTAGACTGTATCTCTGATTCATTTAATGTTATCTTCATTGAAAAAAATGCTTTTCTTTCAAAAAATAAGGACATTTCTATGTGAACCAACACTTTTGAATGGTAGTATACATGAATAAAAGTTCCTCTATATTAGCTAAAGTTGATATTATTAAAGTTGCTCTATATTCGTTAAAGTTGACCTACACTACCATTCAAAAGTTTGGGGTCACCCAGGTAGTTTCATGTTTTCCATGAAAACTCCCACTTTTATCCATGTGCTATCATAATGGCGCAAGGGTTTTCTAATCATCAATGAGTCTTTCAACACCATTAGCTAACACAATGTAGCATTAGAACACAGGAGTGATGGTTGCTGGAAATGTTCCTCTGTACCCCTATGGAGATATTCCATTAAAAACCAGCTGTTTCCAAATAGAATAGTCATTTACCACATTAACAATATCTAGACTGTATCTCTGATTCATTTAATGTTATCCTCGGGGAAAAAAATGCTTTTCTTTCAAAAATAAGGACATTTCAAAGTGACCCCAAACATTTGAATGGTAGTGTATACAACGTACACTATTTTCAGCTGTTCCTCGTGTAACGTTATGTTGCTTTGTCCCTCACCAATAAAGCGTATGTCTGTTTTTTCTTCTTTATGTATCCTTGTAGTGGCTCATCAGAGGGCAGGTCTTCCTCATATGGTAACAGTTTAACATTAAAGGACATGTTGGATTCCCGCTAAGAATCACTGTCAGGGTTGGGAGTGAGGACATTATGTTCAGAGAAAACAATGCTGTTTTACTGCTCCCCAGACCAGAGGCCTCCGTCTCAGACAGCCTTTTCAAAGTTAGTGCTGAGCCGACCAGTGACATAAAGACTCACTTCTCAACAGGACGCATCCTCAGGCAGACAAACGCCAAATCACGTCTGTCTCCCAGTCGAAAATGAAAAACACCTGTGTTGGCACATCATTCATGTGTATGTTGGTGGCTAGGGTTTTTATCGGCCAACAGGCCCGCCATAATCTCCTCCAGCTGCTGAGAAACGCAGCTTTAGTTAAAATGGAATGTCAAAGCATTGTCAGTCCTTTTTCCCACAACAAAAGTTCTCCATCCCATCTGTGGACAAATTGAAAACAGCTGAGGAGTCAGAATAACCTTAACACTGCAAATAAATATAATAGCAAATACTGAACATATTCCATAAATTAGCTGTAGCGTCATAGACAAAGAGATAGCTAGTAAGTATATACAGATCGTTCATGATAAACTGTTTTGTCGTGTTTTAAAACAAAGCCGATTCAAAAGGAACCTTGTAGTGGATTTCTACAGCGAGGTGCAGATGTGTGATTGTCTTCTCTTCTCTGTATATACCTACAGTAACATCCCTTCAGACACCTGATCTCAACATGTTGTGTTAAAGGAACACAAGCGTCAAAAAGTAAATAATAAGCTCGTGCACAAAAAAATGACATTTCCCGGGAAGGGTTACATGAAGGAGGCCTGATCAGAAACAGGTGGTGGTTGGTTCCCTCAGGCTGGGCTCACACTGCAGGAGGTTTAAAGTCTTCACAAAGTTTAAAATCAGGCTGCATTATAAGGGGAAACTTCACAGATATTCTGCTCTCTAATCTCAAACTAATGAACAAGATTTAAAAAAAAAAAAAAAAAACAAAAAACAAAGCATCACACTGCAGGACTTTGTCCAAATTGTGGAGTCCGAGAGCAGAGCTCAGGAGGAAGCAGATGGAAACTAAATGGAGCAACAAGCTGCTGTAGTCAAACTTTACAGTGAGAAAAGAACAAAAGCAAAAATGAGTCTGCGTGAGAAGATGGTTGGAGAGGTTAGATCAACATGGTTTGTCTGTTCTTTAGAGAACTGGAGGTGAGATTTTATCTGCGGGGTTGATTATCTGTAGCTAATGTTACCCTCAAGGGCGAGAACATCCTCTGCCCCGGGTACGATAATTGTAACCATCCAGATTTTATCTGGCAAATATTCAACATGTTTGATATTAGCGGCGCTGTGATGAATCTGCAAAAGTTCAGGAGGTTTCAGACTAAATCTGTAATCTGTCACATTGAAAACTAGAAAAGCACTCAGAGTGCAGTAAGGCTGCTCAGTCATCGTACCATTTACGATAGATGAAATCTTTAATAAAAAATGACCTTGCGCTGAGCAGAGGCGTGTGTTATGCATGTGTATGTTATGTACGGATACCGAATAGCATGACCAAAATATGTAGCGAGCAGCAGGAAATGATGGGACTCAGAAACACCCCCACAATTTAATCAGTTGTTCCTTGGATCATTTCTGATGGATAAGTCCTGATAAGTCTGCAGCAGTGGATTTGTAGTAGGATCACAATCGTGATCGTCAGCAGGCAGCTGACGTAGTGTTCACTTGTTGTCATGGTTACAGTGATGCCGTGCTGCTATCTCGCAATGATACGGAAATATTTAACAAATCCGTGGATCCAGACTATAAGCCACATCACTGCCAAAGTCTAATCACTTGGTCCTTGTGTCATTTCTGACCTTCCCTGAAAATTTCATCCAAATCCGTTAGTCTGTTTTTGAGTAGTGTTGGTAACAGACAGACGGACAGACAGACAGACAGACAAACAAACCAACGCCGATCGTCACATAACTCTGCCAAGATTATTACTTCTTGGCGGAGTAATAATCTGGACCAACATCGGTTCAGACCAGATTTCTGGTCCAACTGTCAGCAGGAGGAAACTCCTGCAGTCTGAGCCCAGCCTCAATAAGAACAGGCCTGATCTTTACCCAATTTTAACATTGACTAAGATCTTTGAACGTTCCAAAACTTCATCATTAATCTTTAGTCCGGTTCTTGCTATCGTCACGTAACCCTTCATCTTCACATTATCCACGACCACAGCTTGGAACCTTCACCCACAGTTGCTTCAGGAAACTGTGGACACTGGAAGAGAACTTTTTAAAGTGTATTCTCGTACCAGCTGGAGTCAGTCTGTACAGTGGAGACAACTTCACATCATGGCTGAGGGAAACACTTCTTGGACCTGCTGTTCACTTCAAGTACAAGGAGGAAGTCCTCCCTCTGTCCCCGTTTGCTTCTGTCAGAGTTCCAAGTTCAGATTCTGCTGCACTGCTCAATGACGTCAATACAAAACATGAGATCCACAGCAGAGGAGCATCCAGTGAAGTGTTAATAAAACATGTCTTTCTACAGCTGTATCCACCACCAGAACTGAAAGACTTTCCATTCATACGCCAGCAGCGCACTCGTGTCACTTTAAATATGTTTTTCTATGTAGCAGCAGAACATTGTCAATGTAGTAAAAGTACGTATATATTAATATCTTTAGTCAGAAAACAGGCCATGTCAAGATGTGCATCCAGAACGTCCTGTCTTGCGTTGTCGTTGTGTCCTTGCAGGGAATGCATCCTCAGATTTCAAAGTGCTGTTCCAAGAAAAGAATTCCTTCATAACAGTGTTCCAGGTCTCATCTCCTCGGTGTGTCGCATCTGTGGAGGACAAGACAAAAATCTGGTTATGCGGCAAAAAGCAAACGGGTTGTTTTGTAAAGCGATGAGCAGAAAGTCTGTACATTACTGCTGCATGAAATCCAAATGATTTACAGACAGGGAAAGTAAATAAGGGAAGGATCATGTGATTCAGTGTACTTTCTCTGCTGAATATAAAATGTTCTTGTACAAAAAAAAATACACTACCGTTCAAAAGTTTGGGGTCACCCAGACAATTTCATGTTTTCCATGAAAACTCACTTTTATTCATGTGCTAACATAACTGCACAAGGGTTTTCTAATCATCAAATAGCCTTTCAACACCATTAGCTAACGCAATGTAGCATTAGAACACAGGAGTGATGGTTGCTGGAAATGTTCCTCTGTACCCCTATGGAGATACTCCATTAAAAATCAGCCATTTCCAGCTAGAATAGTCATTTACCAGATTGGTAAATTGGACATTTCTAAGTGACCCCAAACTTTTGAACGCTAGTGTACCCTTTCTCAAGCTTTCTTCTAGCCAGCTTCTCATGTCATCACGAGTGTGTGATAGCTCGACAGGGTTCGACAGGAGGTTGGGGGTGAACTAATCTGGAGACCCCCCACCCTCAGGTCACCACCACCCTCTACACCAAACACTACACAGCCAATTGGAATCATGTCTGTGGTCACCAGAAGTGTGTGGCCCTCTAAGCACAAAAAGCAATGTGGGGGGCCAGGGGTCAGAGGTCGGGGAGATGGAGGGTCAGGAGAGGTCAATAAACAGCTTGGTTAAGTGGAAGCAGCTCGTCTGTACAGAGCTACAAGCTGCACTCATCGTATCCGACTCTGGAAGATCACACACAATTAAAAACAACTAAAAAAAAAAAAAACAAGAAATGTGACATGCAAACAGCATGAACATCTCTGCATTCAGTCACCTGCAAACATCAGTCCTGTAGAGCTGAACTGACATTACTGACTGCACATCTATTGCTAACAAAGTCTGGTGAAATCCTGGTTAGTCTGCATCAATTCTATTTCATTTCTTATTTAAAAAGTTCTGAAAAACAATTTGGCAGAATTGTAACAATTTGTCATGTTTTCACAACTGGGAATTTTGGTATTTTCACCCTTTAAAAACACCCTTTTAGGATTCAAACAGACGGAATGGTTGCCAGTTCATCTAAAGCAGGAGACACCATTTTAATCATTGGACCTTGAAAATGGAAAGAAGTGCAAATTGCTCAAACAAGCATCAACCATACTTGTCCCCTGAAAGTTCCTGTAAGTCTATTTACACTACCGTTCAAAAGTTTGGGGTCACTTAGATATGTCCTTATTTGTGAAAGAAAAGCATTTTTTTTTCAATGAAGATAACATTAAATGAATGATAAATCCAGTGTAGACATTGTAAATGTGGTAAATGACTATTCTAGCTGGAAACGGCTGATTTTTAATGGAATATCTCCATAGGGGTACAGAGGAACATTTCCAGCAACCATGACTCCTGTGTTCTAATGCTACATTGTGTTAGCTAATGGTGTTGAAAGGCTCATTAATGATTTTAAAACTCTTGTGGAGTTATGTTAGCACATGAATAAAAGCGGGAGCTTTCGTGGAAAACATGGAATTGTCTGGGTAACCCCAAACTTTTTAGTGTAAATTCTGCACAGGATGAATCAGAACCATATCAGATGTCATGAGTACAGCAGTTAACCTTAGCAGACAAGACAGAACCAGAATCAAGGAACTTAAACTAAAATAGACATTAGCATAGCACAAGTAGGGCTATGGACTGGAGCCAACAGCCAGAATTCTTTAAAGAAGTCAGTTTTTTTAATGTTTCCTAGGAATGTATTTAAGATTTGATTTCAATCTAAAATTTCACATGTACCATTTTAAATAGCCAAAGCTTATGATAATTTTTTTTTAACCAAATCAAATATGGTTGAGCAGATAGCCCCTGATGATTTGAGATGAAATAACTCCTGTGTTCTAATGCTACATTGTGTTAGCTAATGGTGTTGAAAGGCTAACTGATGATTAGAAAACCCCTGTGTATTTATGTTAGCACATGAATAAAAGTGAGAGTTTAAATGGAAAACATGAAATTGTCTGGGTGACCCCAAACTTTTGAACGATAGTGTACATGGACACACAGCTAGCGTGAGTTGGATCTTCAGTTGGTGAATGAATCTGTCTGTGCTGAAATACTCCTTCCTGCTGGCAGGACCAGCGACAACAACCTGTTCTTTCAGTTCTTATTGCTACAATAACTTTAACTCTTACTGGAAATGAATGACACACTTTATTCATTCATTCCCCTTTGCAAGGCCTTTGCAGTTTCCACACTGATGTGACTATTTATCAGACAGGAGACAATTCAAGCACAACGAAGCACAGAACCTCCACATTCCCATCTACAAACACAACATCGAAAAGCAGGGAGAAGCATGCTTTCTCAGGATGAAATATATCCATGCTGGGAGCACAGACAGGGGCAGAGCAGGCAGGCAGATGAAAAAAGGGGATTCAAGGCATGTCTTTATGTTTGGCAAACAAACCTGCAAGTTCTTTCGTTTAACTCAAGCTGCCTGGACCTGCAGTCTAACTGAGTGAATTTGCAGGAACATTGACAGGTGACAGGGTCCTGCACAAACAAGCGCTTTCTTCTCTCTGAGCAAGGTGCACAGTGGCTGCAAGGGAAGCAAAGAGGAGAGACAGAACTAAGCTAAGAGTGAATTCTGCAGAGGCCAGAGCAGAGCTCCATGCAACATCCCCACCCCCCTCGATGGCAGCGTGCCACGCCACCTGGATATCAGTGAATCAACCTGACAGAATCCTACACTTGAAGCAACCCTACCCCTCTACCACGAGGTCAGCCCAACGCTCTGCTTCAACGGCGACACAGACGAGGTCACATTAAGGAAATAAAACTTTTCACTGCGTCTTCTGAGGTATTTATGTTCCAACACAAGATGATCTGAACCCAGTTAGCGGGGTTACACTTATGAATTTATCGGTAAAGTAATTACGCTATCATTCAAAAGTTTGGGGTCACCCAGACAATTGTAAGTTTTCCATTAAAACTCACACTTTCATTTATGTGCTAACGTAACTGCACAAGGGTTTTAAAGGGTTTTCTAATCATCAATTAGTCTTTCAACACCATAAGCTAACACAATGTAGCATTAGAACACAGGAGTGATGGTTGCTGGAAATGTTCCTCTGTACCTCTATGGAGATACTCCATTAACAATCATCCGTTTCCAGCTAGAATAGTCATTTACCACATTAACAATGTCTACACTGGATTTATCATTCATTTAATGTCATCTTCGTTGAAAAAAATACTTTTCTTTCAAAAATAAGGACATTTCTAGATGATCCCGAACTTTTGAATGATGGTGTACATTATAGTTACGGGTTTTAGCCTATTGTCTGTCTGAAGTCTACAGTAACCCAGCAAACCTCATGTCTTCAGCAGTGATTGGTTTGATTGGAGCTGAAGGGAGAAACAGCTGTACTAATGGAGAATACAAACTGAGGAGCATTCCAAGAAAAGTTTTGGATGCTATAGATAAAGAAACAACAAAGAAGTAAACAGAGGTCTGAAGAAACAATGAAGATGATGTGCGTCATCGGTTTGGGTTTGTGTGACTCCTCCCATTGCCAGAAGGGGGAGACAAAAGTTCCTCACTGCAGATTCAAGTCAAACAACAGGAGACAATTTTAGCCAAGCCAACTCCTTCAACCATTACACCCTTCTGTGGCAGCAACCCATCAGAGATGCACAAACATGAAACAAGGAACCAGACAGTTTGAAGTTGAATTAAGCACTACAGCTGAAGTATCTGATATGGTGCTGAACCACCTTTCTTTGTCTCAGAGCTTTTCTTGGATGGCACACATCAGAACACGTCTAAAAAGCAGGATAAGTCCTATAGAACTTTCTACACATCCTGTATGAAAACAGAAGGACGAAGCAGAAATTATCACCCTCTCAGTGCAACAATGACCTTCAGCCGATTTCTTCATGTATTCTGTGCTTTAATACTGACTTCTGTGGCAATCTGACATATGGGAAGGAAATATGGTAAAAACTACAATTAGTAAACAGTTTTCAGTGGAGACCATTATTGACCAACAGACAACCCTAAAACCGTTTCTCATAGAGGCATTGTGAACATTGCCAAGGCAAAATGATTCTGCCATTTTAAAGGAGGATTCAGATTGAGATCTGGTTCTACTCCAAAAGACCATCATCTGATGATCTTTGGCTCAGCCCTACTACAGGTACACTACAGGTCAAAAGTTTAGACATACCTTCTCATTCAGTGCTTTTTATTTATTTGTATTATTTTTTACATTGTAGATTAATACTGAAGATGAACACTTCTTTGTTTACAACATAATTCCATATGTGTTCTTTTATAGTTTTGATGTCTTCAGTGAGAATCTACAATGTACAAAATAATTCAATAAAAAACATTAAATGAGAAGGTGTGTTTAAACTTTCGACTGTTCATGTTTGTTAAAAAGGAGACAGGAAGTTTACTTCAGAAGAACAATCGTTCTGGTGTCTCCATCGTTCACAATCACTCTGACAAACAAAAGAAAAGAGAGCAGCTCCTGAACACCTGCAGTGTTCAGTCAAATGCTAGCAAACCCAAACAGAAGGAGATCAAGTGACAAAACTGTGCCAACCGTTTCCATATCAGCAGGGTTGGCTATTGATCCACAGGACTGTGCACGTCCTCTTTATAGCAGCTCTGATTCACCTGTACAGGTAAACTAGCTGCCTACGTGCATGTTGACAGGCAGACATCCAACGAGGGCTGAGAATAGTTGAGGCGTCTAACAAACAGATCTGACTGAGCTGACATGATCCCATCTCTCCTCCACCAATCCATCAGAGCTCAGTTCAGGACTCTCCTCTTATCTGATTAAACCGCTGACCCCCGCTGAGACGCTTCAACATGAACACGAACCACACGCATTCATCGTACATACAGCTCTACGTCAGCTAGCGAGTTCTCTACAGCACCTCGGCTCGTCTCTGAGCTCATCCTCTATTTACACCACTAAAAATAAAAATAGGTTAACTGCATGACACCTGTTGCTATGATTAGAGCGGGGAAGTGGCCGAGTGCCGAGGGTCAGGTTTGTGCACCTGGAACCAGAGTGCAGACGGCAGTGGGTGGTCTGAAGTCGCCTCAATCACCGCCTGCTACACCCGAACCATAAAGCACTAAAACAAATGCCATAAAAGCAGCACAGCTTAAATGAGAGTTCATCACAGACATCAGATCTGCAAGAAACTTCATCAGACACTTTGACTGGGCAACGTCACTTCTACTGAAATGAACTGAAAGAAGCATGAACTAAGACAGACAGCACTATTTCAGCTTTTTCTGTGCACGTATGTGCTCATGCACGTTTGTGCTCATGCGTAGGAAAGGGGGCAAAGGAGGGGATATGGGGGTGAAGGGGTCAGAGGGACGGTATTGATAACTATCTAATTATCTACAGACAGCACCTTAAACCAACACTGAGGAAGCAGGTAGGTTCCAAACCAAAACCTGCCAGAAGCTGAAAGCAGCAGGAAGTTATGCTGTCACCTGCTGCTATTTTTTATTAATACAGATGAACAAAGGCAGAGGAAAGAGAAGCTGTGTGCATTTGAAATGAAACAGGAAAGAGGGAGCATACTTACTATGACTTCTTTGCTTGAACACCTGGCTTTACTCTGAAAGAAACAAAAACAAGCAAGATGATGTAGATCTTTACTTCATAAAGTCAGTGTAAATGTGTGTGAGAGAATTCAAGGTTTTACCTGCATTCACACTTTTGATGCTCTGTGAAAGTTAAATGAATGGTATGTTGTGTTACCCTCGGTCTAAACCGCATTACCTTGAAGAGAAACAAAGGACATAACAAGGAGAAGTTTACATGAAAACAGCTTTTCATAACCCTCAGTCTAGACACCACAGACCTGAAAACTCAGAGGCGTTAGCTGCCGGTGTCTCTGTAACCAGCAGGCCTTGGACAGGCTTTGAACATGGCTGTAAAGACAGTATCAGGGTAAACAACGTGTCAGATACCAAACCTCACCACTTAATTTCTCCTGTTTGTGGATGTAAATGTTGTGTTTTTCAGATGATCTACGCATTCGCAAACACAACCCTCATACTGTCATACTCTGAAGAATCACAAAGATCACCCAACACTTTCAGTACTCCGCCAAGGCTGCTCAGTCGTATCATTTTGATAACAACTGAGCACAGGCGTGTGTTACGCATGTGTACGCTATGTATAGATACCGAATCACGTGACCTAAATATGTAGCGGGCGGCGGGAATTGATGGGACTCAGAAACACCCCCACAGTTTAATCAATTGTCCCTTGTATCATTTCTGATGGATAAGTCCACGGCGGTTGATTTGTAGTAGGATCACAATCATGTGACATCAGCAGGCAGCTGATGTAGTGTTCACTTGTTGTCATGGCTACAGTGACACCGTGCCACTATCTGGCAATGAAAAAGAAATCTTTAACAAATCTGTGGATCCAGACTATAAGCCACATCACTGCCAAAATATAATCACTTGGTCCTTGTGTCATTTCTGATCTTCCCTGAAAATTTCATTCAAATCTGTTAGTCCGTTTTTGGGTAATGTCACTAACAGACACACAAACCAACACCAATCATCACATAACTCCACCGAGTTCTTTGGCCGAATAAAAACATGAATTTTTGGAATTTTAGAGGAAAGAAAACAAGAAGTTGTGTAGAGAAACAATAGGATTGTTCAACTGGACTTCTCTTGTAGATTCTTGAAGACGTGCCCATCACCTCTCATCTTGGATGAGAATCTACAAGAACCTACAAGAGAAGTCCAGAGAAGTCCCCTGAACTTCTTGAGTATTGTTGCAAACAGACAGACAGCCAAACCAACGCTGATTGTCACATAACTCCACCATGTTCAAAAAGGACAAAAAAGGCAAAAAGAGTACAGGAATGACCGAAAAATTCAAAAACTTTGTTTCTTCAGGTTTCAGTTTGTAGTCACGGAGCCTTTGTCTCTGACAGGGGGCATACACCAGGTCCTCGGTTTACGACGTCCTCGACCTACGGTGTTTCGTGCTTATGTCGCCATCTCTCATAAATTTATTAAGAAAGTCTTGTTCCATCATTCCGACGACCGGCATTTGCAAAGTTAAAACTAATTTCGCGTGAGAAGTAGTCGGTGAGCGGAGCGGACGAATATCTCGTCACGCGACGCTATACAAGGAAGACAGCTTTGTTTAGCGGTTTGTACACCACATTGGATTGTGCAACATTCACTTTCTTTCTTTGACAGACAAACAAACGTACGGTGATCGTCATATAACTCCACCACGTTCCTTGGCGGAGTAACAACAGTTCGAAGTTGGATAAAGCAATCTTACCATAAAATTCACTTACTAGCTTTGTCTGGGGCTCTCAACCACATTTCATGGTCTTCATCGATGGGTGGAGTTTGCTCAGTTTTCATGGAGATGGTGCAGTTGTCATAATTTGACCTAGGTATGGAAAATCAGTCAACTTACAACTCCATACGTATATCACACGAGTACAACTGATCCATCTCCACAACAAGAAGTCAAACTGCATCTGCTCAGACTGAGATGTGGTTGAAAGCCCCATTCTGCTCTACGGAGGACTTAAACCTGCAGCTTTCACTGCGACCGCCGGCTCACCTGCAGTGTGACATTGCGCGTTTCTGCTGGAACACATTCCATGGCTTCGTCGTTGCAGCAGCCTCCACAGCGGTTGAGGACCACACAGGAGGGGATGTAGGTGTGTTCTGTATCCTCTGGATACTCCTGCATGATGTCCACCAGAACTTCTCTGGGCTGACACATGCTCTTGGTGATGACATTTGTGAAAGGGATGACTGAAAACACAAAGAGATTGATCATCAAACACCGATATTTTCATCATCAGAAATGTGATTTGAAAAGTCACATAACTCTGCCATGTTCCTTGGCGGAGCAACAAACACAAAATGACAGAAGGAACACAAAAAAGGATCCAACAAAAGCACCGAAAAGAGACAAAACACCTAAAATCAGGCACTTAATGACACAATACAAGAAGAACGTAACACATACGAACCAAAATGAGACGCAAAAGGACACAAATGCGGTGCAAAATGACAGAAAAAAAAGAGACGAAACAGCCTCAAACACAAATTAAACAACCAAAACCAGACTCAGAACAAGAAAAAAAGAGACAGAACGACAATATGGAGATAAATGAAGACGAAGACCAGACTTCTTTTATTTCAGAATTCTGCAGTTGTTCAATTTCAAAAAGGTCACGGCCGTTTCCTGATAACACAACAAGCTCAGCAAGCAGCGCTGAGCAGAAACAAGTTCACTTTATTGTTATGCTAAATTTACATCACAAGGGATATAGTGGAATAAAACTGTCTAATGGCACCAAAAAGTAGAAGCAACCCACATTCAGAAGAAGGCAACTCCATACACAGGACCACAGGACAAAAACAAGCTGATTAATTCAACAACAAAGGTGATTATTTCAGCATGAAAGTATCCACCATGGCTGCGTTGGTGCAGATAAAACACATTTTATCATCTGAACCTGTGAATGTGGATCTGGAACAGAAGAGATTTGGGACCAGTCGGCTAAAACCCTGAAGTTCAGGCTGAATGCAGCTACAGAACCTGCCATCCCTGCATTTCCATGCCCTGTGCAGCCAGAAATAATTCCTTCCACAGTCCCACAGTTCCCAGTGACCTGCTGCTAACTCCTGACCCCTGATTGGTCAGAGCAGCCATGACCTCCAGCTCTGTGGCGCCAGGCTTCACCTTCGACATATGACCTCAGAAAACCCACCCATGTGCAGGCACCGGCTCCCGGCTAATGCTGGGAACCAACTAGCTTTATAACTACATTTTAAATCTACAGTGAATCCTTGAGAATCTGAGTGTCGTTTGAAGAGTCAGTGGGATTTTTGTGGTTAGATGTCTGAAATGATAATGACAGAAACTCTTCGGCTGTGGTCAGAGGGATCCTCCATCCCATGACTTTTTAATCAACACTGAATGCATCCCTCCAGCTTCCAGGATGAAGGAAGCAAGTTGGTCAGAAGACATGAGATCTGTTAGCTGGGTAGAGTCAGTTCACTGCAACCTCAAGTGAACTCAGCTTGGTTCTCCTCAGAACTATGATAGATCAGTCTGGTGGTACTTTATAAGTTCTACTAACAAGATTTAAACCAGCAATAAGCTTTAAACTAGCAAGTATTAGATAAAGCCTGATGTGTGTTATTCCTTGGTGCCATGACACTCCACTTTCCAAAAACTGTGAGCCCTATGAGGCAGTTTTCAGCTTATTTCATGACCACATTATTAAGACCAGCCACACATGATGTGTCTCATGCTCTCAGAACAGTCTCAGCTATCCACATTTTCCATCACTTGATGTGATAATGCTTCCAGATTGTTTTTATTAGCCTTTATATCAAAGGGGAAAAATTGTATTATTGACTTGTGATGTTTTTATTTGTGTATCTTACTATAAAATTCTACGGTACAGACTTATTCAGAACTGTGTAGGGAACAACGTCCACCACGTTTACCAACGTCCACCACGTCTACCACATTGTCCGCCAACGTCCACCAAAACATGCACCACAACATCCACCAACATCTACCAATGTCTACCACATCGACCACAAAGTCTACCACAATGTCCACCAATGTCTAGCACAACGTCCACCACAACATCCACCAACATCCACCAACGTCTACCACAAAGCCTGCTCAGTGACGCAGGTTGTTCTGAATGATGTCTATCTCCATCCATCAGCAGCAGAAGGAACAAAAAATCTCAGAAAGAACAAAAATGTAACAACTGCAGAGGCCTTGACTGGTTCTGTTTTCTCTCTCACATTAAGTCTTGCTTTGAAATCTGAACCACTTTTATAGCGACTCCAAAGTCCAAAGTCAGACCTTTGTCTCATGTCTGTACAGGACAACGAGGTTGAGTTCATACCAAGAAACAAACACTTCCAACACATGTCAAAGCTTCAGTTTTTGACAAAGAAAAGAAGACGTCTTTCTCTGCTAGCGATCACTTACCTTCATTTTTACTCTTGTCCACTCCCTTGTTCAGGCTGGCAGTCTGTAAGAGATGCACATCAGAATAATATTAATATTAATATTAATAGAATTAATATTTCTCACCTGCAGCATTAAATCAGTGAACTCCTATTGTACACATACATCACACTGCTGACAGTGACCTGAGCTCTGGTTTAGTAAAGACTAAAGATGTCAAATACTGATGAGACTGGATGTTGATGGTCTTTACTCTTCATTACACACAGTTATCAGTTTATTAGGTATATACAGCTAAACTACTGCCATTTATACAGGATATTATATTTAATTTAACATTGAGTTTTTTGTTAAAACCATGTCAGAGAGGTGCCAATTCCCCTTCATGATACCTGTATGTGATAATAACCTCAGTATAATAAAACCCAGTTCAACAGCACCACCATCTGCATCCTCTAAACCAAGTCCAAACTGAACCTGATGATGTTTGGAGCTCTTCAGAGACTTCAGCTGATCAGACGAGGCTCATGTTGCTCAGCTTGTCTTAAAGTCCATTCAGTGTTCTAATAACTACATTAATAATGAAATAATAAAATATGAATGATGACAGTCAACCAGATTTTTTTATGGCACTCCCACTGGTTTTAATATCTATCCATCCATTATCTATACACCGCTTAATCCTTATTAGGGTCGCGGGGGGGGGGGGGGGGGGGGGGGGGGGGGGGGGGGGGGCGCTGGAGGCTGGAGTCTGGAGTCTATCCCAGATGACTTATGGTGAAGGTTTAGCCTCTGAATGTTCTGGGACCAGAATGTTTCAGATATGGTTGATGAAAGTCTTTTAGATCTGCAGGTCACTTAGTGAAACCAAAGTCTATCACAGGGCTACATAAAAGACAATCACACTCGCGGACGATTTAGAATCACCAATTAACCTCAGCATGCTTTTGGACTGTGGGAGGAAACCGGAGAACCTGGAGAAAATCCACACATGCACAGAGAGAACATGTAAACTCCATGCAGAAAGATCCCAGGAAGGCTGGGACGTGAACCAGGGATCTTCTAGCTGTAAGGTGACGGTGCTGACCACCAAGCCACCGTGCAGCCCTGGTTTTAATATCTCAGAGAAAATTAGTGTTATCTAGCTTCACTGTGTAAAAATTTGAATGGTTTGCAGACAGTCTAACAGTCGTGAACCTGGATTGAAAACAGTTAAATGTTCTCTGTTGGCGGCTGCAACTCATAGGAGGTTGAGATTCAAATTCAAATACAGATGGAACTCTGAACATTCATTTGGTCATCAGAGGGCTTTGGAACTATGAGTATGAACTGTGTAATGTTGTGTTGACCTGTTTTAAAGTCCAACCCAAAGCTCTTTCAGAGACATGGTTTAAGTGTAAAGTGTTGAGTGTTTTCTGTGATCAGCAGAAAAGTAAAAGACATGTTTTTGCTATTTTTGAAAAAAGCTGTTCAGCTGTTACTAAATCGAAGTGGAAATGTCTGAAACACTTGGAAATGCTACAGAAAGTGAAGTGTTCAGTCAACCTTTTAATCGGTTATAATTTAAATGCTGCTGCCTGAACTCTGAACTCTCTGGAGTCCGTTGGGTCAGAACTGTGGACGGCTTCATTTTCTTCTGTCAGGAAGTTCTGAGGCAGCATGAGGAACTAATAGCATCTTAATTATTCACAAAGCCCTTCCTGGAACATTTCCTGGTTATCTTACATGTGTTTTAAACCATCAAGTCAAGGCATTGCTTTTACAGCACATTTAATGTAATAACTGTTCAACCAAAGTAGAAAAATCTGAGAGATTTCACCTCACAGGTTTAAATATTTAGACCCTACAGTGTTCTTCACATGTTAAAGGCTACGTCCTTCACCTGACTGGCAAGGACTCCCTGGAACGCCTATGAGCAGGCTTCGTTTGTATTCCTTTAATATTTATTATAGATCTATTTCACATTGTAGTGCAGGGGTGTCAAATATATGGCCCGTGAGCCAAAATTGGTCTGCCAGAGGGTCCAATCTGGCCCATGGAATGACTTTGTAAAGTGTAAAAATTATGGAGGAAGCATCATCTGCAAACTGTAAATTTCTAAAACCCTAAATTTGAAATGATTTCCAGACCTTGACAAGTTGTTTGGATCATAAAGTACAATTCTAGATTGTTCTGATGCCTGAAACTGAATGTTTTGTGCCTTTGTAGACACACTGTGATCTGCAAGTTGTAATGTGTAAATGATAAACTGAGACATAATGTTGTTGAAATTTAACATATTTCTTGAGAAATTTCAGGTTGTTCATGATGTTTTGTTGAAAGATAACTTCTGAACAGTGAACATTTTCAAAATATACTTTTTTTGCACTAAAATGGAAAAAATTGGAGTTGTTATTACTCTGCCAAGAAATGGCGGAGTTATGTGATGATCAGCGTACGTTTGTCTGTCTGTCTGTCGGTCTGTTAGCAACGTTACTCAAAAACGGACTAACAGATTTGGATGAAATTTTCAGAGAAGGTCAGAAATGACACAAGGACAAAGTGATTAAATTTTGGCAGTGATGTGGCTTATAGTCTGGATCCACGGATTGGTTAAAGATTTCTGTATCATTGCCAGATAGCGGCACGGCGTCACTGTAACAATGACAACAAGTGAACACTACGTCAGCTGCCTGCTGATGATCACATGATTGTGATCCTACTACAAATCCACCGCTGAGAACTTATCAGGACTTATCCATTGAAAATGATCCAAGAAACAACTGATTAAATTGTGGGGGTGTTTCTGAGTCCCATCAATTCCTGCCACCCGCTACATATTTAGGTCACACGATTCGGTATCCACACATAATGTACACATGCAGAACACACGCCTGTGCTCAGCGCAAGGTCACTTTGTTTGTGGGTACATTTATATCAAATGGACACATTCTATGTTTTTGATCATCAATAACTGATAAAAAAAAAATGTTACATTTCTGACAATGCTATATGGGGGAATGAGCAGCCTTGGAGGAGTACTGCGCACTCTGAGTGCTTTTCTTGTCTTGTTTATAGGTTATTATGCTCTGATTTTACTGGTCCAGCCAACTGAATATCAAATTGGGTCCCTGAACTAAAATGATTCTGACACCCCTGCTGTAGTGGGTCACAAAAATCAGGTCTTAAAACATTTCTATAGTACATCTGAGATGAGAAACCGGCTCCACCTGTGAGGAACATGTTGAGTCCTGACATCGTTTAACTGGTTGATGCAAATCATCATTTCAGTTGTTCCCAACATAATTTGCGGTCAGTGGTCCTCCCTGTTCAGTTAAAGCCTGGTGAAGGTGGAGTTCAAGATTTTAACCTGACTGTGGTTCAGATCTATTAAAACTGGTAAAACAAACAGATGAGAACCAAAGCTGGCACCTTCAAAGTAACAGCCTCGGTGAAGTAGATAAGAAACACGAACTGATGCACTTTAAACGCATTTTCAAGAGGGAATAGTACAAATTTGGACCCTCCTGGATCCATTCAGTCATTCTGATCTGCTGTGAACTATTCTGCCACCAAGTTTCATGGCTTTTAGAGTTTTATTTTTGGAGATACTGAACTCTAAACATGGCTTTCCTGATAAAATGTTTACTTGTATTCTACATAGAAATGTCCCAGGTCTGAAAACATACAAAATTCTACCTTAATATTTTACAGAATTCAGTTTTAGGTCCCAAGTAAGTGAACAAAATCTGAGAACTTGTTTCCTGTATTCTGCGTCTTATGCTTTTAATTACTTCTCTACCTTTAATGTAGCAATTCAAGGAAACAAAACTTTGTAAATCAAAGCAAAATTTGCAATTTTCAAACAGATTTCACATGAATAATGTTCAGTCATTCATTTGTTCCTTCAGACTCTCACAGAAGCATCATCCGTGTTCAAAAGACATTTTAGGAGCACCAAAAAAACTGATTCATCACCATGTTTTATTGTGAAATTACGCAGGAGCCTGTCTGGGTGGTGAACAGCTAATTGACGGATCCTATTGGATCCTTTCTGCCCTGCTGGCTGCTGTAACCGCAGCAGATATTGCGTGAGAAAGCGGACCGGCTGCGTGGGAACCAGGAGGGAACCAGGAGGGCATCCAGCGGAGCCTCCACTGACCGGCCCACAACACATAAATAAGATCCTGGACGAACTTCAGAGCACATTCAACTGCAGAGAACCAGAAGAAACCAATCACAAATCCAACAAAGTTTAACGAGAACTCCGGATCCAGTTCGGCTGACAGGGAACCGAACCAGCAGAACCTCTTAATCCTACTGACATGTTAGGAACTTTCCCTCAGCACTTTAAACATGGTGGTGAAATTAAAAGGAATAAATCACGTCTCTGTGTGCATTCAGATCATTAACAGATGTTTCCTCACAACAGCCAAATGTTTGCAGTTTATTCTGCTTCTTTGCGCAACACTTGAACACAGAACCTCCGCGTCACCGAGTCTGGATCAGTTTTAACACTGCAACACGCAGCTGTTTTCATGACAGAATGGGGCTGAAACTCACCTTTACGGACGACAGGTGCAGAACCGCTGCCAACACGAGCCGAACCAAAGTGACACCAAAGTTCATGGCTGAATCCGCGCTGCGTCCTGAAATCTGCGCGGTGCGTTAAGAGCGAAAAACCAGACGACGCGACTGCGCAAAAAAAAAAAAAACGTAGAATATATAATCAAAAGCGGGTTAGATGTGGTTACAGCAGATCCATAGGTTCCACGGCGCGTGTCACGTTCACAGAGATCCTCCCAGCAGCTCCGTGGGAAACATTCATCCAGACAAAGACACTGAAATCCACGCAGGAACCCGGCGATCCTCCCACAGTGACTAATGTGACTGATGTGGAAACTTTACGCAGCGCGGTGCGTCCTGACTGATCCACGGCAGTTGGCGGAGCGTGGCGGTGTGCGCAGGTATGGAGTGAGAGAGTGTTCTCCACGGAGTGTTCTGCTGTTCGTTCCTCGGGGTTCTGCGTGAATAATTCGTGGATCCTCAGCGGTACCAGCCTCTCGCCCCGCTCCGTCCCATTAAAGGAGGCGGGCCGGGGGAGGAACCAATGGCAGAGATGGAGCCGGTGGTGTGTGTGTGTGGTCACGCACGCACACACACCCACATGAAAGCACGTCACTGATGACGTACCGTCGCCTGCTCCACGTAGCTGAAGTGAAACCGGTGAATTTGTGTCTCCTTCAACATGTCTGAGTTTCAAAGTGCTGATTCACGGAGAGGCCAGGACCAGGATCCTCCTCTGTTACACATTTTCTCTTTTAGTCTGTTTTCTTTGTGGCTCCTGTTCAGATTTATGACTTCCACATGTTATTTCTCTATCAGTTCAACACACACACAAAGTAAAAGACAAAAAGATGATGAGATGGGATGTGTGGCTCTTTTAAGGGAGTCAGAGCCTGAAAAAAAACTGCCTCGCTGTTATATTCATTGATATTTTAGAAATCAACCAAGGATAACTGGTTTTTATCAAGGAAACAATCACTGGTAGCAGTTATAAGATACGGATCAGAATCATTCAATCTTACACATCCCACCAATAAATACTCTAATCAGTTTTATTTATATTTTTTATGTACACTACCGTTCAAATTTTGGGGTCATCCGGACAATTCCATGTTCTCCATGAAAACTCCCACTTTTATCCATGTACTAACATAACTGCACAAGGGTTTTCTAATCATCAATGAGCCTTTCAACACCATTAGCTAACACAATGTAGCATTAGAACACAGGAGTGATGGTTGCTGGAAATGTTCCTCTGTACCCCTATGGAGATATTCCGTTAAAAATCAGCTGTTTCCAGCTACAATAGTCATTTACCACATTAACAATGTCTACACTGGATTTATCATTCATTTAATGTTATCTCCATTGAAAAAAACTATTTTTCTCTCAAAAACAAGAACATTTCTAAGTGACCCTGAACTTTTGAACAGCAGTGTATGTAATTTTATTTCCTGACTGAACTCAGATGTTTAAACAGCTGCTCCAGAGGTAGGCAGCACATCCAGGCAATCATGGTCTTCTGGAACTCCTTATTGGTTGAAATGGATCATGATGCAGGTCAAACTTCCATTGGACTGTCATCAACTTTCTCTAAGATGTTAATCTACTATTTTCCGATGAACTATGCTGGTTTTTCTTGGTTACAGTGAACACTGGCACAATTCTCCATCTGTTACAAATGTGGGCCACATCAAATCCAACTGTGACACGCAGACTTCATAAGATGATAAATTGTATTTGATATGCTTAATATTACATCAAAGTTAGTCTATTACACAAGAATTCTCTGACCAGATCTGTTAAAATAAAACACATGATGGACCAGAGAATGTACAGTGAAAGCTGCAGACCTGGTCTGATATGTGAAGACATGTAGAATGAAGTCTGTTCTTCTTCACTGTTTGTCTTTTTTTTGAGTGCTGTTGACTAAATTCAAGCATCAAAAGCTTTATAGGAATGCAACATTCATTCTTCAGTCTGAGTGTACACTACCAGTGAAAAGTTTGCGGCTGCACTTGGGGATACATTCAAAGTTTTTGCCGTTTTCCAGACTGACTGACCTTCAGTTCTTAAAAGTAATGATGAACTGTCATTTCTCTTTACTTAGCTGATTGGTTCTTGCCATAATATGGATTCTAACAGTTGTCAAATAGAGCTGTCAACTGTGGACCAACCTGACTTCTGCACAACACAACTGATGGTCCAAAACCCCATTAAGATATTCCATTAAAAATCTGCCGTTTCCAGCTACAATAGTCATTTACCACATTAATAATGGCTAAACTGGATTTATCATTCATTTAATGTTATCTTCATTGAAAAAAACTGCTTTTCTTTCAAAAATAAAAACATTTCTAAGTGACCCTGAACTTTTGAACGGTAGTTTACAAGAAAGTAGTAATGCTGAAACTAACATATTTTCTAAGCTGCAGGATTTTCACCAAGCAGACCAGGATTCACATCCCACAAAGGAAGTTTTGATTTCTCTTACTGTATAATGAGGTTTTGGAAAATGTCCCCATAGTAACAGCATAAATCTCAAAGATATGTTTAGCTGTGCAGGAACATAATTGTTGCTGGGAAATGACAAGTTGAAAATGTTGTGCGGATTTAAGCTGATTTTTTATTTTTTTTAAAAATGTAAGTTCCTTGGGGGAGTTAGGTGAGGATTGGCGTTGGTTTGTCTGTCTGTTTTGAATGAAATTTTAAGGGAAGGTCAGAAATGACACAAGGACCAAGTGATTTGATTTTGGGAGTGATGCAGCTTATAGTCTGGATCCACGGATTTGTTAAGGGTCAGGTTAAATGGTGACCCTAAATTGTCCATTGGTGTGAATGTGAGTTTGATTTTGTTTGCCTCTATGTGTAGCCCTGATAGAGTGGTGACCTGTCCAGGGTGTCCCCTGCCTTCACCCTAAGTTAGCTGGGATAGACTCCAGACCCTGCGACCCCAATGAGGATGGATGGATGGATGGATGGATGGATGGATGGATGGATGGATGTGACTCTTCTTGAATGATCCCTGAGATCACAAACCACCTGGCAAAGCCTGATATTCACAAAATTATCAAAGAATACAGTATAAATAAGGATCTAACTTCTATATACATACAGAGAAACTTTTATAAAACGAGGCTGGGGAGTAGGGGAGGTGATTTGCTGCTCGGTGGTGGCGATACAAACAGGCAGAATGAATGAACGCTGCCTCAGTTCTAAATCGATGCTAGTAGGAAGGAGGGCACTGAAGACTAGCATGGCTTCCTGCCGCTCCATTTCAGACAGAACACCTTGTCAGATTTAACCATTTATTTCAAAATGACTTGTGTTTGTATTTGACGGTGACTCTGCGTGAGTGATGCTCTAAAATTATGAGTCAAGAGGAAGTAATACATAGACAGTCTATGAGTTCTGAAAGCCCAAACCCAGAGAGAGCAGATGAGCTGAGTCACCTGTCTAAACAGCTCATGGAATAGCCTTTGTGGAGCAACAAGCTTGTCACATTTCCTTTGAATTCACGCAAGCATACATTGGTGACCAGAAGTTTCCGTACACTTGTGAAGTCCATGTATATCATGGAAGGCTTGAGTTTCCAATGACTTCAATAACTCAGAATTTTCTATCATGGAATTATTGAAATACATGTGTCTTTGACGCACACACACATCAATCATGTGTTTTGGTTTTGGAAAAGATGACAACATTTTCTGGGTCAAAAATATACATAAAGTAACTTAAATTATCATTTTTGATGATGTAGAAAGTTGTGTTAATGTAATTTTCATCGTTCCATGGCCTCTTCTCCTGAGTGATTACAATCGACTACAGCTGCTGACTTTTGTTTGGACGAGAGAAGATGAGGCCTTTAGCCCCAAGAAGACCAAACCTACCATCAAGCATGGTGGTGGCAGCACCAGTCCAAAAGCACTTCTAGAAAGCCCCAGAGCATGATGCTCTACGGCTTTCTAGAAGTGCTTTTGGACTGGTTTCAGACTGTATGTTGGACTGGTTTTGGACTTCCTTGGGACTGGTTTATGTTTGGTTTCAGACTTGGTTCTCGTGGTTTTGAATGTGATCTACTGGATTTGGCCAAGGACTGGTTTCAGACTGTCTTGGGTGGATCTTGGATTTATTTAGGAGTAGTTTAGGTTTGGTTATTTCACACTGGTTTTTGACTTTTTGGGAGGGCTGGTTTCAGACAGTATTCTGACTGTGAACATTTTTTTGACTGATTTATGTTTGATTTTTGTCCTGGTTTTAGACTTTTTGAGGACTGGTTTCAGACTGTCTTGGGCGGGTCTTAGACTTCTTTTTTAACCCCAACAACACCATATCATCAAGCATGGTGGTGGCAGTATCATGCTCTGGAGAAATGGAGCTTTACACAAAATGAATGGAATAACTATCCAACCCTAAACCTAAGAAGGAGGATTACCACTGGTTCTTGATGGGTTTCAGTCAGGACTTTGAGGAGACCAGTCTAACACTTTCATTCTAGCCTGATTGAACCATTTCTTTACCACATTTGATGTGTGTTTGGACTCATTGTCTTGTTGAAACATCCAACTGTGTCCAAGATCAACTTTCTGCTGATGATTTTAGGTTCAATCTTCTTCTTCATTATTCCATTTACTTTGTGTAAATGAAGTTAAAAATTTGACTGAAAAAACTTTCTACATCACCAAAACTGATAACTCAAGTTGCTGTCTGTATATTTTATGTATGTTCTACAGATCTTGTCACATTTCCAGGAGACCTTTAGTAATTCTATAAAAGAACCAAATTACATGATTGTTTTTTGTGACAAAGATTCATGTGATCCACTGTCATAGAAAATTCAGAATTGTAGGAGTCATTAGAAACTCAAAACTGTCATCGTTATACACGATCTTCAAGTGTATAGAAACTTTTGTTTACAACTGTATTCTACTGGTTATCATTGTCTTTTACTGCACATTTTGCTATCAAAAATGGGAGTGTGTCAATGACAAATCTTGTAACTCAGCCTGGACTGATCAGATGCAGCAGAAGCTTCCACTGTGTCGACACACGTCGTCGAATCAACATAAGTGAAATCATCCCCTCTGATTATAAAGCTATAATTCGTGCACATTCTCTCACACTCCACCGTTTCCTCTGTAAAACATGGTCAAACAAGAATGTCACTTTAACCGTTCACTTCACTAACTACATTCACATAATAATTCAGAACCACATCAATCTAAAGACAGAAGAAGTTTGTCTGGAAGTGGTTTTCTCAGGCTGAGCAGCTAAAACATGTAGCCAACTGCTGATCCAACTGAGCAAATCATATTTCTGAAAACTGAACTGTATCACATGAATTCATTATTATTATTGATGAATCTATTTAAGACTCTCTATTTGGCTAAACAGCTGGTCTGTGTTAGATATTCTCTGTTTCCCCTCCATCCCCAGCATTCTGGTTTGTTCCTGTTCAGTCCTGATGTCCATCGGTGGTTCAAACCTCCTTCTACAAAAAAAAAAAAAAAAAACAGTAGACAACACTGCTGTATGAGTTCAGCAGTTTGCTTTTAGCTTTGAAAATGACAAACTGTGTTCTCTGGATCGTTTGACTTTGAAAATGTCTGGTTTCTGTTTCCGACTGCTTCACGCTCGAAAGTTCAAAGAATTAGAATTCTGATTTATTCTGGTCTGCTGCATTCCTCATTAATGCTAACTCACACTAACTTTGCACTCTCCATGCCTAACCTGTAGAGATCCAAAGAATTATTAGCCAGATTAAAATGTAATATTCATCATTCCTCAGAGAACCTTCTTCAGTGATTCTGACCTTTTCTTGTATCATCAACACAAACTACATGTGAGCAACTCTCTGGCCGACTGCAAGCTCAAGTTACTGACCAACGGCCAGATGTCCCGGACATTTGCTGGACATTTGTGCTTCCGGATGAATGAAACTTTTCCACACAGTTTTGGTAGTTTGTTCCAGCACTTAAAGAGACAGATGCTGAGAAGCTGTAAAGGAACCGTCATGATGCTTGCTTCACATTCTGTGTTCTGCCTTCAGTTAGTGTGAACTTAAGGAAAGGACCTAAATGCAGACACATGGCAGGCAGATTGTGGCAACAAAAAATGTAAGAAAAAATATTTTTAGGGAAGCCGAATCTTTTGCTTTGCTCTGCTTGCTTTTGCTGTCCATATTTTTGCTTTTCTAAACACTGACACCAAACACTAAGACTACATGCTACATTGAAAAATGGCGGTGCTGCGTTTTCATCGTTGATGGTTGGTCACGATAACCCCACCTCCAGCCTCTGACGTACTCGGTTCTTAGTTCTGGCCTGGCAAAGAGTTGATACTTGCTAAGCACCAGTTTTTGGAACCTGGACATGGTGTTTAGGTGGTGGAAACACACAGAACTGGTGCTAAGTCAGGCTTCAAACTAGCACTGGAACTAGCTCGGTGGAAAAGGGGCATATGTTTGCTGGGATAGACTCCAGCCCCCACGACCCGAATGAGAATTAAGGTGTATAGAAAATAGATGGATGTCACATTTCTTTAAAAAAAAAAAAAAAAAAGCGTGCGCCTCTGTGTGTGATGAGGTGAAAAGTGCAACGTACAATATGTCCTGTCCACACACCATTTAACTCTGCTGCAGGGTTTTTTTTATGTCTGGGAGAGTAATGGAGCTGACTAACCAGCGTGTGCCTCCTTCACCAAATGTCCCTCTGAGTTAATGAATGAACGCATACGCTGCATGCTGTACGCGTTGCTAAGCAGCCTTGACCTGCATGAGGGAACGTGTTATCCTCCCTCACTGTGGGTCACAGGTCGCATTCAAGATCCTCCTGCTTATCTCGGAGTCTGCTCTCCTTTTTGTTGTGTCTGTGGGGGAGCTGATATGGGTGAAGCTGCGCTCAGATATTGAACAGGAGGCATCGATGCAGCCTGCGGTAGCCTCAGACTCCTCTGATGTACAGTACAAACTGTGTTCATCAGCTTGTGATAAGTTACTGTACGACAAGCTTCAGGCTGATACCACTGATCTGCAGGACAGAGAAACCAAAACCCTCCTTCACCCAAACCCTACAAGCATGAAGGTCAGGTCTGCAGGACGCTGGAGCCCTCAGCTGATCTCTGCTTGTGAGACCTCTCACATGATTCCGGCAGAATATTTAGTCTGGATGGAAGCTGCAGGGGAGTCGCAGTGATAATGTGTGCACAAGCAGTGGCTGGAAACGTCATCGCAGTGTATTCCTGCTGCAGGGCATCAGGGAGGACGCTGTGGTGTAACTCCATCTACAACACCAACACCTTTCAGTCTGTGGACTTTAATTGAAGGAAAACAAGCCGTTGCTTCTGCGGCCATCAGATCCTCCCTGTGCTTTCTGCTGATGAGAACAGAAATGCGATGAGCTTTTCTACCTTTCTACCCACACCGAGCACTCTCAGCTTCATGTGTTTGTACAGTCTGTCTCACTGTGAATTTAAAAATGTAAAACACATGAAGCACTTTAGTATCATCAGGGTCATTCCAGACTTGGAGGACATTTGAACTTCAAAATGTTTGAAAATTAAACCTTCTCTTTTCCAGTTTTCTGCTCCACATTCATCAATAATAGGTATTGATTGGCTCAGCTTCCACATCAATGGTAGCATTTTTATTCCATGTTTTCTGTGTTGTTTGCTAACCCTACTCTAATCCATGCTAATGTGATCTTTTTCTCAGCAGTAGAAGCTAGATATTTAGCTGCTGTTACTGCTGACCAAGAGGACAAACTGACTGATGGAAAACAGTCCAAAGAATTAGTCTGATCCTGATAATATGAGGTAGAGGGAGACATTCAATCAAGGCTGACAATGGGATGAAAATATGAAAAATAGAAGAGAGGACATAGCTTTGTTCTACACATTCTTTAGAAGACTGTTTCATGATGTTAATTCTAGCATTTCATGTGATTCACTGTTTTCTTCTTCTTCTACCAGCTAAAAAGGTTATGGTAACAGGGTTGTTGGGGGACATGTTCCATGCATAATAATTATTGTTTAAAACATTATGTTTATTAAAAACATCTTCCCACAATTACAAGAGACATCAATGAAAAACTAAAACCAAAAAAAAGGAGATTTAAATTTCATTTGAACTGTTTTATTTGAGATTCAGTTTGGTCATCAGGGGGTCCGACAAAAGAAAAATGGTATTTTAGAGGGAACTCCAGACTTACTTAGAATTTTTAAAAATAAAGAGAGGACATAGCTTTTCTCTACCCATTCTCTAGAAAACTGTTTGATGATGTAGATGACAAAACCAAGACACAAAACGACAAAAACAAGACACAAAATGACAGAAAGGTGACGCAAAACAACAAGAGAAAAATGGCATTTTAGGGGGAACTTATTGTGTATTTTAAAAACATTTTCAAACATTCTTTTCTCTTTTTTTAGATTTGGTCTGAGGACAAGAACATTTACACAAAAACTGCATGTTTTAGGATTTGGATTATTTGAAATTTGATGGGTGGTACGTAAAATGTCCTCCAGTTCTGGAATGACACAAAACACTGTATCCAGAAGGTCAAAAACACACCACATTGCAAACTGTTTACCTTGAAAACATATTTATTAGTAATATTTCAGCGCTCGACCTTCATCAGAAGGATGGTTTGGTACAAAATGATCTTAAACAGGGAGTGACTTCAACTCCGGCCAATCAAAATTCCCCACGTACTACGTAACCCCTGACCATCTTTCTACTGAACGGAAACTTTTAATAACGTCCAGAAAGTAAGAATCATCAACATATCCCAAAAATATTTCCACATAATGGCTAAAATCTTCGTCTGATACCAAAGAACTGTATGAAATAACACAGTGAGAACACACAGAATCATCGGCTGCATCGCTCAGCGTCACTGATTTATAGAGTTTTAGCTCACTGGTTACACAAGTTTACTGTTGAGCTTCGGTCTCACAGCATCATCCCTGCAGCTGTTTCCACAGACAGTTGCTAAAGCTCAGTACCTGCTCATCACGAGGCAGCAGACGGAGACAGACAGCTGCTGAAACATGCTGCAACATTTAGCAGATTTCCCTCAGGACATGGCAGAGAGACCGAACAGAGCTGCAGTTGTTGAGGAAGCGACACAGGCAGCGGAAACCTTTGTGCTCCAGTTTGACATTAGCAGTTCTCGAGAAGCTCATGTGTTTTGGTTAACCGAAGAGCCACACTGAGCCGGGTGTGGCTGCCAAATTCCTCCTCAAGTCTTCAGTCTTCCTTGTGTTTAAAGCCCTCATCTGCTTTTCTGTGTTCACTACTTTCTACTGGTCTGTGCACTGATACACATTTAAGTTTAGCTGCTTCTTTGAAAGTTTCTTAGTTAAACTACCGTGAATTAAATTGAGTTGAAACCTTAAACTTTAGGTTCTTTGTTCAGACAAAAATAATAAAACTGCTTGTTAGACTGGCCACTGACGGAGGTTCACATGAGACATGGCACCAGAGCATAGGCAAAAATTAACAACTTATTTTATGATAAAGGTAAGATAAAGAACTCAGAAAACTACAACTAGATGTAGCTGGACTACAACAGGAAGTCAAGGCGGAACACAGACTGGACCTAAAGCAGGACTTTTAGTACTAACAAAGTTTTAAACTAACAGAGTCTAATCAGGAAACAGATACAAAACTCACCCACGTTTGGTACCACCTAGGTAGCTACCTAGCTACTACCTCGCCAAACAAGATGCACAAGAGCCAAGAATACATGGCCACTGTAAGTTCAGCTGAACTAGATATAGAATACACAACAATGTGATCTAACCATACAAAGACTGGCTTCAGAGATCAAGCAGGGAACGTAGCTGACAACAAATGACAGAGAGGGGAGTTCGGGGAGGCGGTAGCAAGTGTAGGTGGTGCGTGGCTGGTGATGTCGATGGCGGGGAGTTTGACTGGTGTGGGGAATGGATTCCACCAATTGAGGAGGGAAGCAGAGATGATCCAGGTGGTAGCACGAGCAAGCAGGGCATCCAGAGTGGAAGGCAAGAGCAGGAAGTTAGAGTGAGAACTAACTGAAGCTGTTCCACGGTCCGGCACTGAGTAGTGTGCAGAGTTGTGTTTTAAGGAGATGGATGCCGTTGATGAGCTCGCTCCTTCTTGCTCACGGCCAATTCCTGCTGATTAGATTGGAGACACTGGTGATTGTCTGAACATTGTCAGCATTGATTGAATGTCTCCCTCTACCTCGTATTATCAGGATCAGACTAATTCTTTGGACTGTTTTCCATCAGTCAGTTTGTCCTCTTGATCAGCAGTAACAGCAGCTAAATATCTAGCTTCTACTGCTGAGAAAAAGATCACATTAGCATGGATTAGCAACCCTGTTACTGTGATTAGAGTAGAGTAGGGTTAGCAAACAACACAGAAAACATGGAATAAAAATTCTACCATTGATGTATAAACTGAGCCAATCAAGCCTTTGATAGTTTATTACCTATTATTGGTGATTGTGGAGCAGAACATTGTAAAAGAGAAGGTTCATTTTTCAAAAATTCTGAAGCCCAGATGTCCTCAAATTCTGGAATGACTTATACATACCGAATGCGATTGGACAATGAGACGACAATATGGGACATTCAAAAAGGACAGAAAACACACAAAGGTTACAGGAATTACCAAAAATATCCAAAATATTTCAGCTGTTTTTAAGTTAAAAAAAGGGGATATTTTATGTGATTCTTCAAGTTTCAGCTCCAAGTTTGTTGTCACTGAGCCTTTATCTCTGACAGGGGACATATTCTATTAATCCACATGTCCTTTTATTCTACTCTGGCTTTTACTTTGTTCTTTCCAATGTATTAACCCTCCTGTTGTCCTCATTTACAGGCGCCAAAAAATATTGTTTCCTTGTCTGAAAAAAAATCCAAAAATTCAGCAAAAAAATCCCCAAATTTCTGAAAATTTGCAAAACCTTCAGGAAGAAAACTCCAATAATTCCTTAAAAGTTTCCCTTCAAAGTTTTATTTTTAAAAAATCCCACAAATTTGGCAAGAAAATTCTTGTAAATATATTCAAAAAATCAGTAAAAATCTTCCAAAAAAATCCTAAAAATATCTAAAGTGATTACATATATAGCTAAAACTTTTAATATTTTCTTGAAGAACATTCACATAAAAATCAACCAAAATCCAGTGAATTTCGCTGGATGTTGGTTGATTTTTTGTAAATGTTCTTAAGAAACATTTTTAACATTTCTTTTTTTCCCCACCAAAAAATGTTCAAAGATTTCCCAAAAATGTTGAAAATGTGGACATCAGAAGTTTCACTGTGAAAATATATATTTTTTTCCACATTTTCAAACTTTAAAACGGGTCAATTTTGACCCGCAGGACAACACGAGGGTTAAATAAGTTTTTGTTTAGACACATCTGGACAAAAACTAGATTCCGTCCATCATTTTCTTCTGCTTATCCGGGGTCGAGTCATGGAGGCAGCAGATAAAGCAGGTCATTCCAGATGTCCCTCCCCCTGGTGATGCTTTCCAGCTCTTCCTGGGGGATCCCGAGGCGTTCCCAGGCTAGACGAGACACACAATCCCTCCAGAGGGTTCTGGGTCTGCCCCGGGGTCTCCTAACAGGCGGACGTGCTCGGAAGACCTCCAAAGGAAGTCTGCCTGGAGGCATCCGAATCAGATGTCCAAACCACCTCAACTGGCTCCTTTTGACGTGAAGAAGCAGCGACTCTACTCTGAGCTCTCTCCAGATGTCTGAGCTTCTCCCGCTATCTCTAAAGCTGAGCCCAGCCACCCTACAGAGGAAGCTCATTTCAGCCGCTTATATCCGCTATCTCATTCTTTTGGTCACTACCCAGAGCTCATGACCTTAGGTGAGGGTTGGAGCGTAGATGGACTGGCTCAGTTCCCTCTTTACGACGACGGTTCGGTACAACGCCCAAATTACTGCTGACGCTGCACCAATCTGCCCCCCCCCCCCCCCCCCCCCCCCCCCCCCCCCCGGCAGAGAACCATGGCCTCGGACTTGGAGGTGGTGAAAACTGAAAACTAGACTCCAATCTGACTAAAACCAAAATGAAATCAGTACCAAGCTGCATAGTTAGTCCTGATTCCCTGCAGCAGGTTTTTGCTGCATTCGTCCTTCTCTAAGTTCAAATCGAAGCAGGAAAGCTGATACCCTGCTGAAAACGTTAGCAGGTTCAGCAGATAATGTTGGCATTCTGCCCGAACGCTTCAATGTTTGTCTCATCAGATCAGAGAGTATTTTTCCTGATGCTGTCAGTGTTCTTCAAACACTATTTTGCAGACTTCGCACTGCCATAAATCAATCCATCTCTGAAGTTCTGTTAGAGTCGCTGGTGGTTTCGACTTGTGTGTCATTCGGAGGACAGATACAAACGACATACAGCTGACATATAATGTAAAGATCATCTGTAATCTGTTCTCATCAGGAACGCTGAGAACATAACTTACACATACCAGCAGTAAAATGGCTCTCAAACATTATGTAAAGCATTAATTTACGTGGATAATGTGATTACATGAGGAAACATTTAGATCATGCATGAAGTCATTCCTTGATGGAGGTCTTTGAATGGCATCATGAATTATGTAACAGCATCTCACTGAAACAAGGACTTCTATAAATTCTCCTACTCTCTGCTATTTGAATGCAGGCCATTGATCTCTCCTCTGACTGATTTTAAATGCCACACAGATAAATTAAACTGCTGTAGAGGTATTTATGAACACTGATGTGTTCTGTCTCAGGGCATGTTTAGATGGTGACCTTAAAGAGCTCCTCACATTGATTACTGTCATGCTTCACATTGTAGTCTCCACTTGAGGGCTTCAGAAAGTTGTTCTAATACTACATTGTGTTAGCTAATGGTGTTGAAAGGTTCATTGATGTTTAGAAAACCCTTGTGCAGTTATGTTAGCACATGAATAAAAGTGGGAGTTTTCATGGAAAACATGGAATTGACCCCAAACTTTTGAACTGTAGTGTAAGTTAGAAAAAGTTATGCAAGTTAAAACACATGCACAACATATAAATCATACACTACTGTTCAAAAATTTGGAGTCACTCAGACAATTCAGAATATAGCACCGGCCACCACAGTCTGGTAAAATGTACATAGAAGAGGCCTGCTGATGTTAAAAGACCTGAGCCTTCACAGGATGTGATGGATGGATGGATGGATGGATGGATGGATGGATGGATGGATGGATGGATGGATGGATGGATGGATGGATGTTGAGGTTGAGTAATCAGCCCAGCTGGAGCAGGAACCATGACCTGAACTCTCAGTTACCATTTTCATGCATACAGTATATTCCGAAATCTGCATCACCAGGAGACAAAAACCACTGAAGAAAAGGGAAAGTTCTGCTACAGTTTCTCCCTGCAGCTGACTCAAAGGCACCACCTGGTGATGAAAAACATGCAGCTGCTTAGAATACAGCAACACCATGACGTGCAAAACCTGCCGACTTCGCAATGCTTAGATTCTAAAACTAATGATTTTTACAGCAGAAATAGACAAAGCAAAGAAAATGGAAAAAATACACAATTTTATTCAAAAATCTCTCATGGTTCATGGTGTCCCTTTAAACACTTCAGTTCTAACATACTTTAAAAATATCATGATATTGATGGATAGTTAAATAATTATAGTATTTAGAGACATTTGTTTCAGTGTTTTAACATCTGTGGACATTTGAAACATGTTGGACATGATGGTTCCAATATTTTTTTATTTTCTCGGCTTGTGTCAAAGAAATAATCCATGGTTTGTTTTTCTTTCTCTGGTTTCCGTCCTTCTAATTACAGAAGACATTTCTGAGTTCTCTCTCCTTCTTCATGTTCTGGTTCCACAGAGCTGCAGGACTTTAGATTGAAAAATGAACCACAGTGAGGGGGAAAAAAAATCAAATATCAAATTTATTTAGAAAGCATTTTTAAAACAACCAGAGTCGACCAGGGTGCTGTACAGAAGTATAAGGTAAAAATAACAAAAGTAAGAAAGAGGAAATCTGAAACAGGAGCAAATAAAACACTCAGAATTGAGTTCAGAGGGTTAAACAAAATTATTTCCATTTAACTGATTTAACTGACTGTATCTCAACTTACTATATGATTGACACATTTTTATTTTCCTGTGTAAGACAGCAGATAGAAAAGCAGGTATTCAAAAGAAAAAACTGTTCAATGCTCCAGCAAACACCAGACAGAACAAGCAAGGTTTCATCTGCTGATCATGTATGTAACAGATATATTGGTATTTCTTGTATTTGACCATCCATCCATCCATCCATCCATCCATCCATCCATCCATCCATCCATCCATCCATCCATCCATCCATCCATTTTTTTCGGCTTATCCGGGGACGGGTTGCTTTCCAGCTCTTCCTGGGGGATCCTGAGGCGTTCCCAGGCCAGATGAGATACATGATCCTTCCAGCGAGTTCTGGGTCTGCCCCAGGGTTTCTTCCCAGGCGGACATGTTCGGAAAACCTCCAAAGGAAGTCTACCTGGAGGCATCCGAATCAGATGTCCAAACCACCTCAACTGGCTCCTTTCCTCGTGAAGGATCAGCAGCTCTACTCTGAGCTCCCTCCGGATGTCCGAGCTTCTCACCCTATCTCTGAGGCTGAGCCCAGCCACCCTACAGAGGAAGCTCATTTCAGACTCTTGTATCCACGATCTTGTTCTTTCGGTCACTACCCAGAGCTCATGACCATAGGTGAGGGTTGAAATGTAGATGGATGGTATATCGAGAGCTTTGCCTTGCCAGTCAGCTTCTTCTTCACCACAACGGTTCGGTACAACGCCCACATTACTGCTGCCGCCACACCAATCCTCCTGTCCATCTCTCGCTCCATTTTCCCATCACTCATGATCAAGATCCTGAGATACTTGAACTCCTTTGCATGAGAAAATAACTCCTCCCCCAACTTTGAGGGAGCAATCCACCTGTTTCCAGCAGAGAACCGTGACCTTGAACGTGGAGGTGCTGATCCGCTTCACACTCGTTTGCAAACTGCTCCAGTGTGCTGAAGGTCAAGGTCTGAGGAAGCCAACAGATCCACATCACCTGCAAAAAGCAGAGCTGCAATCCTGAGGTCCCCAAACACCAGAAATCCTTGTCACCCCAGCTGCGCCTTGAGATCTTGTCCATGAACACCACAAACAGGATTGGAGACAACGGACAGCCCTGGTCGAGTCCAACAGCTACTGGAAATGTGTCTGACTTTGTGGCAGGTATGCGGACACAGCTCTCACTTTGGTTGTACAGGGACCATTTCACCTCTGAATAAAATTAAATTCATCTCGGTTATACAACTGAAATCCACACAATGTGCTTCTTATTGAGACAACAGCTATCATATGGGGATACTGGCTCTGCCTGTAATGATCTTTTATGCAAGTATTCCTCAAGCAAACAATTCAATGACGCTGGTTCTGTAAAGTATTGTTTCCTTTGACATTGCACAGGGAAAGGATATGCGTTAATCATTATTTATGCTTTCTCTATATCCTCGTCCAAGTATATGTATAAACATGGTTGGGCTCCTTTTACACAATAATCATGACATAGAATGTTATAAAACTAAATTAATGAGGAGATTTCTTCCCGACAAACAAATCAGGCATAAACATGACAAAGATTCCCACACCAGCTGTGATGTTACTGCACATTTAGAATTTAAATGTCATTCCTAATGGAAACCTTCTGTAAGTATAAGCAGACCTGAGCTACTGTCTCTCTAAGTCAGAAGGATTCATACATGTAATAAGTGAATTAGAGACTGATTTGACATTCCACACTGGTGAACTTTAACATACGACCAGCCACCTTCAGGCCTGCATGGACACAGCTCTGAAATAAAACAACAAACGGCGCTCAGGTTCATCATTAACCTTCAGATGCTCCAGTGATTGGACCCTACAGTCTTCCATAAGTGCGTCAAAAATGACCCATATGAGAACCAAAGTGGTTTTATGCCATTTTTTAAAATCATTTTGGTTCAGAATAATAGTTTGTATTATTGCTTGTATTATATTTTTTTCTACACAATAATGATTTCATGTTTGAAATGTGTTTATTTTTCACTATATAACAGATTTTAAACATTTTGATAATTGAAAATGAAGAATATTACACAGAACAGCAATAGAAGAATGTCAACATCCATTTCCTTCTTCTCCAGCTGTTGCTGCTCTCCATCTCTCCATCGCCTCTTGTATGATATTATCAGTGATAAAAATCTTGGGGTAGTCGTACAAATATCCCAATTTCTTTAAAAGTATAAAAGGTAACTTAAAAATTTAAATGGAATGATATCAGAAACAGATTTTTTAAGGAAAAGCTGGAATATGACATGCTAAAAAACTTCTCATTACCGAGGTATTGCAAGAAAACAACCTCACTGGGGCATTTTTGACCCACTGATGCATCTAAGAGTTAAACACCACACATGACAAAACCCATCCCAGTAGGTAGGCTGACATCAAACCCTCACAAACTGGTGCATTTTCCCTTTCATTACTGCCACACAGTGTTTGTTTTATACCCACATTGTTTCTGTAGCAGTGGAGAAGATGCATCTGTAATCACAGAAGCTTCTGCTGGATTCTCTTACTTTCACCATGTTTCTCATTTCATTGTCACGGAAGCAGCTCCACACTTCATGTTCAAAATTTATTAATATTTTACTGTTCTGGACCTGAATTCTGAAAGCTTAATCTTTCTAGAAGTTCCTGTTGTTGCTCTCCATGAAGTTTGACCCTTTAGCAGACCAACTGAAGAAGAGGTTTGGAGTAATGGAGAAGATTCAACCAGCGTCAGGCGTCAGCAGGAGAGACTTAACAAACACCCCAATCTGTAAAAGACACAAGACTTTTTCCGAAAAGAGGACAAAGAGCCACACAGGTTTTTCATTTATACTTATCAGTCTTTATAGTAAGGTCAGTCCATTTCAGATAACGGTTGTTGCTCCACCGTCTCATATTTTGTTCCAAATTTATTTGTTATTTGGTACACAAAACTAAATTGTGTAAAACATGTTGGCAGAACTGAGAAAATGTCATTGGTTTTCAGACCTGGGAATTTTCTTATCACCCTTAAAAAATGTGTTTGTCTAGATTGGATTTATCATTTATTTAATGTTGTCTTCATTGGAGAAAAAAATACTTTTCTTTTAAAAACAAGGACATTTCTAAGTGACCCCAAACTTTTGAACGGTAGTGTACATGAATGGATCCATATTTATACTAAAATACAGACTTTGGTTGACATTCCACCAACGTTTGAGGCTCTAAAATCAGTAGAATCTGATGTGTGGAAAGCTTGACAAGACAAGGTTCCATTTTTTTTTTTTTTAATGCTTTTTGACATGACACTGATCCAAAATAAGCAAATTAGTCCAACATAACTTGAATCTAGTCCCAAAAGACACAAGATTTGTTCCAAAAAAGTCAAGATTGTCCAAAGTTATGCAGAAATTGTGTCAAAAATGAAAATAATAATTATTGGCCTGTGAAAATGGCAAATTTTCTAGCCAGGCTGATATTGTGTCCCTATAAAGTTCCTGGAAATGTATATATATGGATGGATCCATATTTCTGCTAAAATACAGTCTTTGGTTGACATTTCACCAACTTTTGAGGTTCTAATGTCAGTAGAATCAGATGTGTGGAAACTTTGGGAAGACAAGATTCTAGTTTTCAGACATTTAGACTAAATGTTGATATGGTCTCATTGGTAGGAAACAGAAACTGTTATAGTTAAAAGCTGCTTCATGGTGATTCATGTAGATTGTAACAGATGAATGTTTACTGAATGTTCTCATATAGATACTGAAATAAACACTGAACAGAGAAGTGGATGACAGACATTGCAATAAATGTCATGTTTAATATAACAGATCATGACAACAAGTGAAACAGGAGATCAATGTTGCACTAAAGCAACAAAACAAAACAATGCTGAAGAGTCGTTAGTTGGGTTCTGGTTGGGTTCTGGTTGGTTGGACTGGGTTAGGGTTAGTAGGATTAGGATTAGTAGGTTCCGGGTTAGTTGGCTTAGTAGGGTTCAGTTAAGGTTAGTAGGGTTGGGTTTGGGCTGGGGTTATGGTTATGGTTAGGGTCAAGTTAGGGTTGGGTTTGGGGCTAGGATTACTAACCCTATCCCTAACCCAATTATAGTTGGGTTAGGGTTTGTAGGGTTAGGGCAGGAGGGCTAGTAGGTTTAGGGTTACAGTTAGGGTTGGGTTAGGGTTCGTAGCTTTAGGGTTTGGAAGTTCTCAGAAGTCTTTTCAGTGTCTGTTTTTCTGCAGCTACTTATTTCTGACAGCTGCACAACTGACAGTTCTGAAAGTTTTTACATTTAAACAGTACTGCAGTATACAGTAGTACAGTGCAATACTACAGCACAGTATGATACAATAGCACAGTACAGTTTTACAGTACACTTGTAGTGCATCACAGTATGGTACAACAGTACAGTATTGCTTTCGAGTTTTAAGGTACAGTGCAGTATTACAGTACAGTATTACAGTACCCTGCAGTGTTGCAGTACTATAGAGTTACTGTAGGTTAAAATGGGTTGATCATTGCAAACACGTATCCCACTGGCAGCTGCAGTCCAATGTTGACTAAGTGCCACCTTCCCATCCCTGCAGCTCCTAAAACCAACCCTCCTACATTTCCCAGAGTTCCCGGCCATGAGCTCCACCCTCCAGCTGCTGCTGCTGCTGCCCCCACTGATACCCCAGCTGCTGCCACCACGCCCAGCAGAGCCCCAGCTCGACCCCCTTCTCCCAGGGCCGGGGCTAAGACTTCCACCCCAACCAGTAAAGCTGCCGCCATCACAGCTGCCCCCACAGTGACCTTCACCTGCACCGCCCCCCGCCGCACCAGAGCACCCCCCACTGTTGCCCCCAGACCCAGTTGGCAGAGTCTGGCCACAAAGCAGGCTGCGTTCAGAGCTTCCACAGAGGACTGCTGGTTCATGCGAGCGCTGATTTCTTCCCTGGACGGTTTCTGGGCCAGCACCTTTATCTTCATGGAAGCAGTGACGACCAGCTGACCGGCGTGCAGCGTCAGCATGGCGATGACGAACGTGGCGATCATTCCCATGCATCCGACCAACATCCAGAACTTAAAGTCTGGAGATTTCAGGAGATAATAGGCGATGACTGCCACTAAAGCCAGCAGCACAATGAGCACGGACTGATGGCCTCCGTAGCCGAACAACCCAAACCCTGACGTTACTATGGCAACCACAGTCATGGGTATCCCTGAGAACGCCATGAAGTCCACGTGTTTGATCAGCACAGTGTTGATCCAGTCCTGGATGGTTCTCTGCTCCATCTCTGCCTCCTCACTCTCCATCTTCCTCCTCTCGATGCCCTCCCTCTCCCGGCGCTCGGCGGCCCAGGTCCTCTGGTGCTCCGACCCGTCGGCGTTGCCCCCTTTCTCCAGAATCTGGATCTTCTGCTCTATCTGAACAGCCATCCTCAGTCTCTGCTGCAGGTCTGCGGCCTCGATGTGAGTCCTGTCTCGGGCCCAGACTTCATCTCCCACAGTGCAGCAGGCCATTCCCTGCTTCCAGAGCAGCTGGAACAGAAAGCGTAGCGGCGGTTTGAGCACGGTGAAGATGCTCAGAGCCCACAGGAGGCCCACCATGCCGTAACTCTGTACGATCCATTCCATCACTCGGCCGAACGTAGCGCCGCTAAGCGTCGTACCGAAGGCGGCAGCGAGTCCTGCTGACGCCCACAGACCAGCAGAGGGCGTGTGGGAGGAGCCACAGCTCCTCATGGCCACAAATACTGAAGCTACCGTCGCTGCCAGGATCACTCCGGCTATCGCTGACGTCATCGCCACCGTCAGGGAAGCAGCTCCCATCAGGGTGCCGAGTCCCAGCGCTCCCACCGTCCGGACCTCCTCTATCAGCGGTTTCAGTGGACTAGCTGCAGTCAGCACCGACACGCTCTGGTCCACTGGGTCCTCTGTGGCTCCCAGTATGCAGCCTCCCACTGCTCCCAGTGCGAAGCCCACAACGGCCTCCTTTAGACGGCTCATGATCCCTGAAACATGAAGGCACAGTCAGTCGGCAGCTGGTTGTGGAAAAAGTTACATTTTTCAAGCATAGCTGATCGTCTCCAGTGAGCTAGACAGGACAGATGTAGACAGATGCTGTGAAAAAGTTGTAATTTTTTTTACTAGTAATGAAGAAAAATGATTGCTCCTCACTTGTATTTTGTCTCGTTATATTTGTGACGGTCTGTTTGCGGCACTTTTGTTTGCTTTCCGTTGTTTCACGTCTCGTCTTTGTCGTTTTGTCTTGCCTTTGACATTTAGTATTGTCTTGTCTTTGTTGTTTTGTGTCCGTTTTCTCTACATTTTATCATTAAATCTCATTTAACCCTCATGTCGTCCTGTGGGTCAAAACTGACCCGTTTTAAAATTTGAAAATGTGGAAAAAAGTATTTTCACAGTGAAACCTCTGATGTCCACATTTTCAACATTTTTGGGAAATCTTTGAACATTTTTTGGTGGAAAAAAGAAAAGTTATAAATGTTTCTGAAGAACATTCACAAAAAATCTACCAAAATCCTGCAAATTTTGCTGGATTTTTTTCAGTAAAGAAATATTGATGTTGTTTTTTTTCCACAGTGAAGTAAAAAACACATCTTATGTTGTCATCAGGGCTATGATTATGCCTGAAATCTTTCAATGACTAAATGAAGGATTAATCATTGCGTGTTTCAGTGAATGAGTTCATGTGTGAAGTGTGTAGAGCTGCAGTGTGTCAGTGATGCAGTCAGACTGGTCGGTCAGGTTTAACGGTGAATCCTAACAGCTCACATTCTGCACGTGACAACAGCATTTCAGAATGTAAACTGTGGATGAGATACACTGAAGAATTAGCACCAGAAAAAGACCCTGCATTCAGTTAAATTGATCTGTACGTGTAGAAATGTAGAGAATCAAAGCTGTAATCACTGTGATTTGTTCTTGTTAAGCATAATTATACAAGCAAAGCAGGAACTCACACACACACCATCACTAACAGAGAAGAATATAGAAAAATGTAGATTTGTAAAGTGGACATGTCTTTACCAAGTTCTATTAAAAGATGTCCTCAGACTGAAGAATCCACCGGAGTCGATGTCAAACCTTCTGCAGATGTGCCTTCTGACAGCAGCTGGTGTGAAATAAAACGTGGTTGAAAGACTTCTTTTTCCCTCGTTTCACAGCGTCCAGGACACTCCTTCTGCAGGTTCTTCCTGTTCTAATCTCCAGGATCTCAGATGCTCACTCATGTTTTGTGTCACATGGTGTCTACGGTGATGCGGGTCCAAGCAGCTTCCATACACAAGATCATTTAAATGTCAAATTATTCTAAACTGCATCACCTCACAGTAATCAGATTACTTCTTAGTAGAACAGCAGCATATTATCTTTGATGTCAGATTAGAAATGACTAGATCAGATTTCATATTTTAAATTCAGGCTCCACAGCAGGAACTCAGTGAATTAACCCTCGTGTCCTCCTGCGGGTCAAATTAATACATTTTAAAGTTTGAAAATGTGGGGAAAAAATATATTTTCACAGTGAAAACTTCCACATTTTCAACATTTTTTGTGAAATTTTTGGACATTTGTTGGTGGGGAAAAAAGAAATGCTAAAAAAATGTTTCTTTAAGAACATTCACAAAAAAATCAACTAAAATCCAGCAAATTTTGCTGGATTTTAGTTGATTTTTTTGTGAATGTTCTTAAAGAAAATATTAGAAGTTTTACTGATATATATGTAATCACTTTAGATATTTTTAGGAATTTTTTGGAAGATTTTTACTCATTTTTTGAAAATATTTAACAGAATTTTCTTGCCAAAGGTAATACAACAGAGAACAAAAGGTAAGCGATGGGAGGTCTGGCAAACAGTTGCAAATAGCAAAGGTGCGACAACAAAAGGTAAGAGAAGGTCTGACAGACAGTAATAAATGACAAAAGATAAAAGAATTGTGGATAAACATGGGAAATGGAATGAAGGAGTGACAGTAGAAGGTATCTGTAGCAAAAGGTGGGCTATTTTATTCATCATGCTCTACCTTTCTCTGGAAAACACCACAAAGGTTCTGTTGGGTTCAGGACTCACACTGTCCAGGTCCTGGTTCCACTTTGTTCTGGTGGAGAAGCTCTTCTGTGATAATGTTCTTTGGATGTTCTCCTGCTGGAATATTCCTCTTCTTCCATCTCTTCTGGTCAGCCAGTATTCTGGTTCATCCTCAGACCTTCATGCTGCATCTAGAAATGTCTTCAACACCTTCTGACCTCATTCAGCCCCACATCATCACACTTCCACCTCCATGCTTCACTGTCAGGACTATGCATCCACTGTGGTAGTCCTGGTCAGGTTCACACCAAACATGCTGGACTCCATCTGAACTCATTTATCTTCATCTGACCAAAGAATGTTCTCCAACATCCACCAGGCTTCTTCTCATGTTCTTCAGCAAACTTTCATCTGGAGGTTTAGTTCTGAGCAGCAACCAGGTTTAGTTCTTGTCCTCCGTCCATAGAGGTTGATGTTCTGAAGGTTCCTTCACACTGTCTGAGCTTCACACTAACTCTGGTTTCCATGGAGAACCCCTGAACCAAGTCTGAAGCAGCTGCTGTCTGTTTTTACAGCTGGATTGTGGAAGAAGTTCACTGTCTGTGGATCCATTTTAGGAGCTTTGATTAGTGGTACTGTGGCTTGAAGTATTCAACAACAGAAACATGCCATCATGTTTCAGTCTGACAGTGTGAGGATGTGATGATCAGTAATGAAAGCTTCCGTCTACGTATCTGACTGAATGTTTTCAGTGTGTTTATGTAGTACTCAGCTGGTTTATATACAACCTGATGTAAAGCTGAGGTTAAACCTTGAATATAGATCACCTGCACAGCATTTTAATATTCTACTCTTCTAAATTTAGAGATTAAAATCAAGACTGCGCAAAGAAAACAGATGTTTGTGTCTGATAACATTCTGCTCTAAGTTCATCTCTAGTGATTGTAAGGCGGCAGCAGCTCAGGATCAGACAACATTCCTGCATTCCAGACCTCATCGTTTGTCTTCTACTGCTTTTCCTACAGACTTCATACTGTTTCATGCAGTATCGTACAGTTGGACATATTGCTGCTTCATAATTTTTGTTATGTAAACTTCGACCGTGTTGTTCAGATGTCAGCCTGTTTGTGGTCTGAGGTTCAGGAAGGTTTAAACTGTGTGAAGCATCTTCAGTTGCAGAGGATTCAACTGCAGATGTAGTAGGACATTCTGGTATTTTTGGTAATTACCAGACTCCTCAAAGCTTCAATATAAATTAAAAAAATGAAGAAAACATCTGGATCTCCATTTTAGTTTCCTGAAGATGCTTCACCTTCATCCAAGAGGCTTCTTCAGTTCTAAATAAGAATAACGATGAGCTGGATCTGTTTCTATTCAGTCTATAGGTCATATGTTGGAACGCAGCGATGCTCACCGGTAAAACTGGAACACCTGACAGCAGGTGAGCTGCAGCCCTGCTTATCTGTGATGCCATCAGCAGATTAGAACACCTGAGGAGGAAGTCCAAACAGGGACCTGATGGGAGGATCCCACTGAGTTACTGACTTAGTTTTGAACATAAGTTATTATCAGATGGAGCCACAGTGGTTCAGTGTCTCAGCTGGTAGATATTCTGATAGTTTTAGGTTAAAGTTGATGCACAGCTGGGCAGAATAAGACTCACAAGTTTTATATCTGGGAGTTCAGTCAGATCAACTGGATGTGGAGGATCTGAAGGCTGACTGACATCAAAATAAGTTCAGTATCACCACAGAAAATCTATCTGCTAAATATATCTGTATCATTCCAGAATTGGAGGACATCTGGGCTTCAAAATGTTTGAAAAATTAACCTTCTCTTTACAGTTTTCTGCTCCATATTGATCAATAATAGGTAATAAACTATCGAAGGCTTGATTGGCTCAGCTTATACATCAATGGTAGCATTTTTATTCCATGTTTTCTGTGTTGTTTGCTAACCCTACTCTAATCACAGTAACAGGGTTGCTAATCCATGCTAATGTGATCTTTTTCTCAGCAGTAGAAGCTAGATATTTAGCTGCTGTTACTGCTGACCAAGAGGACAAACTGACTGATGGAAAACAGTCTACACATTCTTTAGAAGAACTGTTTGATGATGTAAACGACAAAAACGAGACAGAAACCGCCAAAAACAAGATATAAAATGACAGAAATGAGGCACAAAATGACAAAAATGAGACACAAAAGACAAAAACATCAACAGGGTGGTTGTGGGACACACATTCCATCCATAATAATCATTATTTAAAATATGTTGATTCAAAAATCAGAATCAGAATCAGAATCAGAATGAGTTTTATTGCCATTGTTCATGAGGTTCACAAACGAGGAATTTGACTCGGTGCAATGCTGCTACATTAAACATTTAACAAATAGTAGAGATAAAAATAAAGATAAAGATAAAGTAAATACTATAATAAAAGCTAACATCTACTATAATAAAAACTAACAACTAAGTACACTGTACAACAAAAAAGTGACTAAGTGAATAAAGTGACCAGTAGCAGCAGGTGGTGGGGGCCACCACGTAGTGCAAATATTGTAGTGCAAAAAACAGTGGTAATTGTTGATGAGTTGCTAACCCTAATGCTAAACAAGAGACATCAATGAAAAAAATAAAACCAAAAGAAAGGAGATTTAAATTTCATTTTAACTGTTTTATTAGAGATTCAATTTGGTCATCAGGGGGGTGGGACAAGAGAAAAATGTCATTTTACGGGGAACTCCAGACTTATTTGGTATTTTAAAAATAGTTTCATACATTCTTTTCTCCTAGTTTTTTAGATTTGGTCTCAGGACAAGAACATTTACACAACAACTGCATATTTTAGTGTTTTGTACGTGGATTACCCACCTTCTGGGGACCATTAATCAGCTAATTAAAACTCTGACAGCACCACGGTTCAGGGAGCCAACCTGCTGTTCCAGCTTCTGTCCACCAGGTGGCGGTAATGATGGTCTCAGCTGGTTGGTCTGACAGGACGAAGAAAAGCTCAGCGGAACCTTCGGCGTTTGTTGGTTGCACCGACCGGAACAGTTGCAGTGATGGAACTGGTGGAGACTCACGTGCAGGTGGCCGGTGAGTTTAAATGCGTTTATTAGAGATTAATTCATTTTATTATAGTTTAATTCAGTTTAATAATCCCGCTGCCGGCTCTTCATCTCAGGTTGACGCTGCTGTCATTCATGTGCTCCGTGTTGGAGTTCACCTGTAGTTCACCTGTAGTTCACCTGTAGTTCGCCTGTAGTCCGGCTCAGGTCTGTTGTTGTTGAAAATGAAACGTTCACTGAAGCTCATCAGGAGCCGGTGTTTCGGTTTAATTGGCGATCAGGTGATGTTTGTTGTCTCCAGATGTTTCCAGATTGGTCACGACCAGACCTGGCTGTGTGTGGTGACAAAGATACGCGATAAATCATTAAGTAGTGATGCACGTTTCGGCATCACTACTTAATAAAGTCTTTATCCCTGTAAATATAATCTACAGACAGCAAAACGGAACGTGCTGAATTAAAAAACACGTATTTTTCAGGTACGGAGAGAGGAATCGACACGATGTGATCCAGCGGTCAACCCTCCTGTCGTCCTGCTGGTCAAACTGACCCGTTTTAAAGTTTGAAAATGTGAGGGAAAAAAATTAAAAATAAAATTAAATTTAAATTAAAAAAAAAAAAAAACAAAAACAAAAAAAAAATATATATATATATATATATATATATATATATACATTTATATTTTTATATATATATATACATTTATATTTATATTTTTATATATATATATATATATATATATATATATATATATATATATATATATATATATATATATATATACACATTAGCTGGATCTGATAAAATACATCAGAACAAACTGAGACCACATTGTTAAAACTACGTCACTCAGAAAACAATTAAAACACTTACAGTCCTCCACGTTGTAACCTGTCATTCAGAGCACGTTAACTGCTGACAATATTTTTTAAAAAAAGAAAGAAAGAAAAGGGATTTGAACTCTGGTCAAAACAAAAACTGTCTGTGTGATTTATGTCTTCCCACCTGGCTGGTTTAGAAATGGCATAAGATACCTTTAAAGATGTCGCCAGAGAAGTTGTTAATGAGAGCTTCAGATCATCATCTTAATTAAAAGCAGCTCGTCATAACATTGTGTTCATGTATGTGAGGGAAGCTGAAGCCACTTCCTGTTTCAGATCTTTGTAACCAACCTCCTGCTGAAGGTCCAGCTAGAAAACACCGAATCAACGTCACCTTTTAATCACTAATAATAGACATCATTTATTCATCAGTCGCTGCTTTTTGTCCTCTGATCAGCTCCACTGAAACTAAAAACTCAGTGATATCAGATCTGTTCTTCATTGATCCAGCAGAAGATCCAGCAGAAGATGCAGATCCTCAGTCTGAGGACCAGAGCGACTCTGAAGGAGGCAGTCTGGATGGAAGGTCAGACGATGGAGACGATGACGCACAGAGCGATGTGGAGAAGGAGGAGGAAGACGAGACAGGAGGCGACGCTAACGGCAACGCTGGATGGGCAGAAGTCATGGCCAAGATCCTGGGGAAGAAGACCTCTGAGAGCCAGAGCAGCATCCTGGTGAAGAACAAAGATCTGGACAAGCAGAAGGCCAAGGAGAGGCAGGAGCAGCTGGAGAGGAGGAAGCAGGTACAGATGATAGTAGCTCCAACAGTCCAGATAACTGAACAGCATCTGAAGAACATCTGCAGATCAGCTGATGTTCTTCAGATGCTGACACTGAACATCAGAACATTCCAAATAAAATCTACCAAATCTGATCAAAGTTCCTCCAAACCTCCTCAGAACCTGGTTCTTCATCTCCAGTAACTTTATTAATGATCAGAGTTCTACCTTCATATTGTGAATATTTCCAGAGTTCCATAGAGGTGGGTCCAGATTTATAACCTTTTAATGGACTTTTTCCTTCATTTCTGATCCTCAGAACTTCATCAGTTCAGCAGATAGAACCATGACATTTAGGAGGAGAAACACATCTGAGTTCTGATAAAAACTGACACCAGATCAGCACAAAATGATGCAAAATCACCACAGAAAAGGTCGACAATACCACAAAAAGAGATAAAATCACCAAAAAAGACACAAAATCATTTTTAAAAAGTGGTGAAATTACCACAGAAAGACATAAAAATCACCACAAAAGAGGTAAAATTACTACAAAGACTCAAGCTGCCATAAAAACAGAGTTGTGGTCCAAATTATTGCAATTTTGGACAGTATTCCAATCATTCTGGACAATCTTTGAGTGATTTTAAACAGATTGTCTTTAGCAACACATTTTGTCTCTTTTTAGTCAATTAATATTTTTGGACAAATTTGTGGAATTTTATGTAACTTTTTGTTTCATTTAGATCATTTTTTGAGTCATTCTGGACACTTTCTGTGTAAATTTAAACAGTTATTGAGTAATTTTGGGTCATGTTTGTATAATTTTTGAAGACTGCATCATTTTGAGCAATTTTCGAGTGATTTTGGGCCATTTTGAACAATATTGTTAGTTCGTTGTGTCATTTTAAATATCCAGAGTGCTAAAACTTTGGAAAATGTTAAATTTCAGGACTTCAAAGTAAAAGAAGGAGGTCTAACAAATTATTTTTTGTTTAGATTGTGACCCAGCTGATGTAGTGTTGTCATGGTTACAGTGACGCCGTGCTGCTGCCTCACAATGATACAGAAATCTTTAACAAATCCATGGATCCAGACTATAAGCTGCATCACTGATAAAATCTAATTACTTGGTCCTTGTGTCATTTCTGATCTTCCCTGAAAATTTCATCCAAATCCGTTAGTCTGTTTTTTAGCAAGAGACAGACAGACAGACAGACAGACAGACAGACAGACAGACAGACAGACAGACAGACAGACAGACAGACAGACAGACAGACAGACAGACAGACAGACAGACAGACAGACGCCGATCATCACATAACTCCACCAGGGCTCAGCCTTTTTGATGGAGCAATAACATGAATTAACCCTCCTGTTGTCCTCATTTACAGGCACCAAAAAATATTGTTTCCTTGTCTGAAAAAAATCAAAAAATCCAGCAAAATAATTCTCCAAATTTCTGAAAATTTGCAAAACCTTCAGGAAGAAAATTTAAAGTTTCCCTTAAAAAAATGTATTTTAAAAAAATCCCCAAATTTGGCAAGAAAATTCTTGTAAATATTTTCAAAAAATTAGTAAAAATCTTCCAAAAAATTCTAAAAATATCTAAAATGATTCCATATATATCAGTAAAACTTCTAATATTTTCTTTAAGAACATTCACAAAAAAATCTACCAAAATCCAGCGAATTTCGCTGGATTTTGGTTGATTTTTTTTTGTGAATGTTCTTAAAGAAACATTTTTTTTTAACATTTCTTTTTTTCCACTGAAAAAATGTTCAAAAATCTCCCCAAAATGTTGAAAATGTGGACATCAGAAGTAATTTTTTCCACATTTTCAAACTTTAAAACGGGTCAATTTGACCCGCAGGACGACAAGAAGTGTGACTTCTATGTACTGTATCTGAAAACATTCCTAGTTTGAAGGTAAAACTTTGCATGGCGTCATTAAATACACTGAAGTTACTGTGGATAAAACATCAGCTGAGGAGGACTGACGGACCGCTGGCTCCGAACATCCAACGTTGTGGCTGATCGCTGTTTTTTACATCCAACAGGACGACAAGAAGCGAACGTGGGAGATGATGTTCAGGGAGAAGCCTGATGTGGTGAAGGACCGAGATGCTGAGAGAGCTCTGCAGAGGATCGCTACCAGGTAAACGCACCTTTAATGTCGTCTTCTTCCACTTCCTCAGAGCCAGGCGAGTCACTGACGTGTTGATCTGCTCAGAGGGGTGGTGCAGCTGTTCAACGCCGTGAGGAAACACCAGAAAACCGTGGACGACAAGGTGAAGGAGGCCGGAGGCTCGGAGAGGAAGAAGGCCAAAGTTCTGTCCTCTGTGTCCAAGAAAGACTTCATCGACGTGCTGAGGAGGACCGAAGGAGGCGGCAGGAGTTCAGACAGAACCCAAAACCAAGCTGTGAGTTCAGTTTAGTGTCCTCACATTTTTCAGCACAAGTTTCTCTGCTACTTGATGCAAAAAAAAGTCTGATTGTCTGAGGTGTTTAGGGAACATCTGGAAACTGCAGCATCTGTAGATCAGCAGATGTTCATCCAGTGATGAGTTTTGGTTCAGTTTCATTTATTTTCAGGAGATTCTCTGAATTCATCTGCAGATTCTTTTCAGTCGGATTTTGATGCAGATTTGAATAGAAGCTTGAATGCAGCTCAACATGAAGTGAAAACTCTGGCTGAATGTCAGAGTGCAATAAAAACATTTAGTCTCTAAACTAGTTGTGATCTTAGTATTGAACACAATGATTCTGATAATCATGTTATGCAGAATCGTGTAGTCCTTGTTAGGTAAGTCCTGCAGTGATTCGTCCTTTATAGATTTAATACTCCGCCAAGGAACGGCGGAGTTATGTGACAATCGGCATGCGTTTGTGTGTCTGTCTGTCAGCAACATTACTCAGAAATGGACCAACGGATTTGGATGAAATTTTCAGGGAAGGTCAGAAATGACTCAAGGACCAAGTGATTAGATTTTGGCAGTGATGCAGCTTATAGTCTGGATCCACGGATTAGTTAAAGATTTCTGTATCATTGCCAGATAGCAGCACGGCATCACTGTAACCATGACAACAAGTGAACACTACATCAGCTGCCTGCTGATGATCACATGATTGTGATCCTACTACAAATCCACCACTGAGGACTTATCAGAACTTATCCATCAGAAATGATCCAAGGAACAACTGATTAAATTGTGGGGGTGTTTCCGAGTCCCATCAATTCCTGCCGCCCGCTACATATTTAGGTCACGTGATTCGGTATCCGTACATAATGTACACATGCAGAACACGCCTGTGCTCAGTGCAAGGTCATTGTGTTTGTGGGTACATCTATATTAAATGGCCACATTCTATGTTGCTGTGATTTCTGATCATCATTAATAAACAAATGCTGCATTTCTGAAATATGGGGGAATGAGCAGCCTTGGAGGAGGACTGCGCTCTCTGAGTGCTCGTCTTGTTCGTCGTGCTGAAAATGTAAATGTTTCTTCACATCGCAGAAAAATTAAGGTTTGTTTTAAACATGCAGCCTCGATATTTCAGCTCATCATGATCTGACAGTAACTCAGACAAACTCACATCATGAATTTACAGTTTCATTTAGCAGACGCTTTTATCCTAAGCAACGTACATGGGAGAGTCGATACAACATGTGATAGGATAGGTAGGCAGGGCAGCACTCAGGACTTTGCCCAAGGGTGAACCATCAGTCTGCTGTACCAAAGTCAGAGGTGCTAATCACTGAGCTGCTTCTGAAATCACTGAATGTAAAGCACACAGGTGAGCGTCTGACAGGTGAACGTGCTGCAGTGTAACCTGTCTGTGTGTTCGCAGGCCGCTGCAGCGGAGGAAAAGCCGGCCTGGAGCGTCCTCAGAGAGGACTTCATGATGGAGGCCACCATGAAAGACTGGGACAAAAACAGCGACCAAGAGGAGGCTGGACCTCCTGCAGGAGGAGAGCAGGGCAGCGATTCAGACTGACGGACTGTGGGTCTTTAAGACTGTGATTTTTTTTTAAATCAGGTTTTCTGAAATGTTATGTTTAAAAATGCAAATTAGGTGTTATATAATTTAAAACACTCTAATTTCCATTGACTTCCAGAACAGACGTGTTGGAGTTAAAGGTTTTTACAGAAAGGATGCATTCCTTTAATCAAAGCATCCTGTCAGCAAACTGTTCATCAATTTTCTTCATGTTTTTATGAATACAATGTTGTATGAATCAGGCCATGAATGATAAAAACCTTCAGAATACAGACAGGAACAAAAGTAGAAACTTTGGTGGATGAAGAGAACGCTGAAGTGGAGATGATTGGATCCGAGTTTGAAGAAAAACTATCACATTTTTATTGGAAACCAGAATTTACAGGTGAAACGTTAACTAACAGATATCATTAGTCAATAATTCACAGATTAGTTTTAAAATGTTTTCAGATAATTCCATCAGAATATGAATGTTTTTCAGTAAATTGGAGCCATGATGACAGAATAAACCCACTGATGCAGAACGTCCACCACAGTAGACAGTTACAGTTTCACTCAGAGGAAAAGTTTTCCTTCACTGCAGTTAATTAGAGAATATTTCTGTTTGTTTCTATAGAGTCAAAGGTTTGAAAAGATAAAACAGATTTCCACAACCTTGTTTGAGTTGAATCTGTTGGTAATGGTTAGATAAGTAAAATTGCCTTTAAAACATGGAACCATAAAACTATAATGGGAAACCTACATTTAATGTTCTGCAGTGTTCGGTGTGATACCAGGAGTAAATGTTTTATAAGCAGCTACAGCAGATTGTTGAAAAGAGAAGCCCGTTTAATGGGGAAAGATTCGTAGAAAGCGTCCAATCTAGAAACCAAAAAGATTCCTTGAAAATGTTCAGTCTCAGAAAAAAACAGATTCTAGATAATGACTTTCTGAACGTGTCCAGTCTAGAAAACCTGATTCTTAAAGTGTCCAGTCTAGAAAACCAGATTCTTAAAAAGTGTCCAGTCTAGAAAACCACAGTTTCTTAGAAAGTGTCCAATCTTGAAACCAAAAAGATTCTTTGAAAGTGTTCAGTCTCAAAAAGCACAGAGATTCTTACGAAGTGTCCAATCTAGATAAAGACATTCTGAAAGTGCCCGGTCTAGAAAACCAGATTCTTAGAAAGTGTCCAGTCTAGAAAGACAGTTTATTACAAAGTGTTCAGTCTAGAAAATCTGATTCTTGGAGTGTCCAGTCTAGAAAAACAAATTGATAGAAAGATTCAAGTCCAGAAAGTCAGACTGATTCTTAGGAAGTGTTCATCCTAGAAGGATATATGGATTCTTAGAAAGAGTCCAGTCCATAGAACTAGATTCCTAGAAAGCCCCCAGTCCAAACAACCAAATTGTTCAAGTGTCCAGTCCAGAAAACTAGAAAGATTCTTAGCAAGCGTCCAGTCTAGACAATCAGATTCTTAGAAAGAATCCAGTCCAGGAAATCAGACTGATTCTTAGAGTGTCAAGTCCAGAAAACCAGACGGATTCTTTGAAAATGTTTAGTCCAGACAACCTGAATGTTAGAAAGTGTCCAGTTAAGAGAACCAGAGATTCTCAGAAAGTGTCCAGTTTTCAACACCACTTTTTTTGAAAGTGTCTAGTCTAGAACACCAGAATATTAGTAAGTGCTCAACGTAGAAGAACTGACAGATTATTTAAAAGTATTTTGTCCAGAAAGCCAGATTTTTAGACAGTGTCCAGTCTAGAACATCTGATAGAATGTTAGAAAGTATCCGCTGTAGAAAATCTGATTCTGAGAAGGTGTCCTTTCCAAAAAAGCTGTCTTTTTTCTAAAGTGTCCGGTCTAGAAGACCAGAAAGATTCTTAGAAAGTGTCCATACTTGAAAACCGGACAAATCATATCAAGTCCAGAAAACCAGATTACAAAACCATGTATTCTTGGACCGTATCTAGTCCAGAACATCAGAGATTCCTGGACAGTATCGGGTCCAGAAACACTGCAGTTTCTCTGTCGTGTCTCAGAACCGGGGGTCTCTCTATGACCGGCTTTAGGACCCTGCGTCATGACGCACAAGGGTCCAGTGCCGTTATCCGCCGCCGCGCGGTCCCATTGGGCACAGCTCTCCGCTGTTTACAATAGACCGAGTGGTAACGTGGAATTTGTTGGTCCAGGCTCCGAAAGGTGAGGATCAGATACCGGACCAACGGCTGGCAGCGGGGGGAGCCGACTTCTGTCCGGTAAAGCTCCTTCCAGCGGCCGCTGCTGTCCGTCTGCAGCAGAAAGAGACGAGCCGTTCCCGACTCGGTGGGCTGAAGAAGACGCGTAAAAGCGCCTGCAGTCGAGCAGGACGGACTCCGAGCGGGTCACTGTTGTTCGGTAGGTTCGGCTGTGGTTCCTGCTATCAGCGTAAAACTTTACACCGTGAAAACACAACTTTGGACCGATTTCTGATTTCGCTTTCAGGAGGCAGCCGAACTTAGAAAAGTTGGCACCTTGTGTCTCCGCTGAGCGTCCTGATGTTTTTTACAGACTTTGTTTTCTGTCCGGGGTGTGAAATGCGCTGCAGATCGACACGCTGAGCTCCGTACCACACACCCCAGGGCGGCAGGCTGGTGTCGGAGAGGGCTGGGGGGCTGCTGCTGAGCGCTCTGATGCGGCGGAGGTGTGCTCGGTCCCGCAGGCTGCTCAGCTGCGCGTCCCGCGGATGAAAACTCCGCTTTCGGTGCCTGTTTTCATCCACAGCTTTGTGGGGCGCACGGACACATCTGTGCGTTCCCGTCAGCCAGGAGCAGATCCACCCTCCCCCGACAGCTGCAGCTCTCTGTAGCCGGACTGTTGAATGGATTTTCAGGAACACTTTCCTGAAACTGAGGAATTAGAACCAGACGACTTTAGAATAAGTGTCCGGGTCGCCTGGCTCGTTCTAGATGCTCTCCGCTGTGACTGTTGCTGGAGAAATGCGTCTGTCTGACATTTAACAGCGGATCTTCCCTGTTTCCTAATTTATTTGATCTGAATATTTGACTTGTCCGGAGGAAAGATGAACGTGTTTCTGGTGGTTCTGTTCCTCACTCTGGACCTGGCCACCGTGGCTCTCAGTCTGTCCACATGCAGCACGCTGGACATGGAGCAGTTCAGGAAAAAGCGCATCGAGGCCATCCGGGGGCAGATTCTGAGCAAGCTGAAGCTCTCCAGCCCCCCGGAGGACTTCCCCGAGCCGGGCGAGGTGTCCCGGGACATCGTGGCCATTTACAACAGCACCCGGGACCTGCTGCAGGAGAAGGCCAACGAACGCGCAGCGACGTGCGAGCGGCAGCGCAGCGAGGAGGAATATTACGCAAAGGAGGTGCACAAGATCGACATGCAGCCGTTTTACCCGTCAGAGAGTAAGTCCACTCACTGCGTGTGTCAGAGACTTGTGTTAAACCCATGAACACACACAGTCCAAACAGGCACATTTGTTTGTGATTGTTTTGTAAAATCCCTCCCATGATGCTTTGCTGCATGAGGTAGTTTTCTGATATCAGTTAGATGATGTAGTCATGAAATCACTTAATCATTAATCTGCTAACAGTTGTTCAGTTACCGTGGTGACAGTCAGTCGGTTAATCCAAGACACAAAACAGCAAGATTGAGACACAAAGTGACAAAAACAAGACACAAAACGACAAAAACGAGACAGAAAATGACAAACTGACACAAAATGACAAAATTGAGACACAAAACGACAAAAATGAGACACAAAATGACAAAACCGAGAAACAAAATGACAAAAACGAGACAGGAAATGACAGACACAAAATGACAAACTTGAGACACAAAACAACAAAAATGAGACACAAAATGACAAAGACGAGACATACAATAATAAAATTAACACAAAACGGCAAAACTGAGACACAAAATCGAGAAACAAAATGAAAAAAACGAGACACAAAACAACAAAGACTGACACAAATGACAAAAACGAGACACAAAACAGAATTGAGACACAAAACGACAAATACGAGAAACAAAACGACAAAACCAAAACACAGAATGACAAAAACGAGTCACAAAACAGCAAAATTGAGAAACAAAACGACAAAAATGAGACACAGAATGACAAAAATGAGACACAAAACGACAAAAATGAGACACAAAACGATAAAAATGAGACACAAAACGATAAAAATGAGACACAAAACAACAAAAACCGACACAAAATGACAAAAGTGAAACAACCGGTAAGCCGAGACACAAAACGACAAAAACGAGACACAAAACGACATAAACGAGACACAAAACGACAAAAAAGAGACACAAAACGACAAAAACGAGACGTAGAACGACAAAAACCGTCACAAAACGACAACACTGAGACAAATGGTAACAGTCTTTGTGGATTTGTTCACATTTTGCTTTTTGAGTGAGACGCTTCCAATCACAGTCTTTGCTTTATCCAGACTAACTGGGACACTGCTGGTTCTTCCCACTCCAGTGTATCAGGTTCACTTCAGAACGTGATCTAGTTGTAGAGAAACCCGGTAGGTAGCGACGTTAGCATCTCACTGCACTGAACTGGACTAAATGCTGCGTCTGACTCACAGCTCCGTGGAAGATTTTCCAACATTCCACTGACTGAACCGAAGTGAACGCTGACACCTCGGAGGTATGAGGTGTGTTGAAACCAGTCTGCTAAAACCAGCTGCTTCATTTATAAAAGTGAAAGAACATTCTGTTTATCAGCTTCTGCAGAGAAAGCACTGTTTTTAGAATAATAATCCTCCATCTTTGACCTTCACTATGGAGAAAATATACAGAGACACATCGGTAGAAAGAAAGTAATCATCATAATAACCCTTTGAATGCTGATACATGACAGCAGGTTATTTTTTATATAAAAAATCTCCACGATTAACACAATTTGTCAGCCTGAAACCATAAAAACATGAAGCGTAATCAGATTTTCAAATCTTATTGTCTGGAAACCAGAACCTTCCTCCTCCTGGTTCTGGTTCTGGTTCTAGAGGACCGACTCAGCTCAGACCAACAGGGAAACATTCAGAGAGTTTTAGGTTGAACTGCAGGCAGTGTTTCCACAGAAAGACTGAGAGGAAAATCAAAGCTACTGGATGAATAAAATAAAGTCAGCATGTCTCAGAAACAGTGAACAGAGGAGCAGGTTGTTGGAGATACATTCAGCATGGAGAAACATCTTTCTACTGATGATGAGCAGAGGAGAGAGGAAAAGTCTGGAAACATGGAGATAGAAAAACATCTACAGGATGAAGAGCCTCCAGGAGTAAAACCTATTTAGAGTTCAGAGGGTTAAATAACCCCTGAATAGTTTTCCACTGCGGATCAGAACTGAACTGAAGCACAAATAAATTAGTGTGACATCCTGTGTGCCCCGAGGATTATTCTGCATTAAATGTTATCCTTCGCTCTGCCTCTTGTGCAAATACCTTAAATGTGAATAGATCAGGCCTGATGTCAGGAAAGCATTCACAGGGTATAAATAATTCTGAGGGAACACGTGGGCAGCAGAGAATCACACTGAGCAGGTCCTCACATCTGGAGACAGGTGTTCACCGAGCAGCAGCTTTAACTCCTTCAGTATCCATCAGCTGTGTTTGCTTGTGTGTATTAGTGTGTTTTATTGTGTGCTGCCTGCTGGTGTCTTCATGTAAAATTCCAGGTGAGATGTTATGACCTCCTCCAGGTCCGTCACACTGTTCTCCTAGTTTAGTGTTTCTGATTCTGCAACCATCACTCCTGTGTTCTAATGCTACATTGTGTTAGCTAATGGTATTGAAAGGCTCATTGATGATTAGAAAACCCTTGTACAGTTATGTTAGCACATGGATAAAAGTGGGAGTTTTCATGGAAAACATGAAATTATCTGGGTGACCCCAAACTTTTGAATGGTAGTGTAGGTCATTAGAGCAACTTTAACTAATTTAGAGCAACTTGAACTCATTTATAGCAACTTTAACTAATGTAGAGCAACTTTAACTCATATACAGCAACTTTAGGGAATATAGAGAAACTTTAACTCCTTTCGAGCAATTTTAACTCATTTAGAGCAACTTTAAATAATATAGAGCAACTTTAACTCATTTTTGAACAAGTTTAGCTAATATAGAGTAACTTTTATTCATTTCTAAATAACTTTAACTAATGTAGAGCAACTTTGATTAATATAGAGCAACTTTAACTAATATAGAGCAACTTTAACTCATTTTGAGCAATTTTAACTAATATATAGCAACTTTTGAACAACTTTAAATAATATAGAAGAACTTTAATTCATGTACACTACTGTTCAAAAGTTTGGAGTGACTTAAAAATGTCCTTATTTTTGAAAGAAAAGCAGTTTTTTCAATGAAGATCACATTAAATGAATGATAAATCCAGTGTAGACATTGTTAATGTGGTAAATGACTATTGTAGCTGGAAACAGCTGGTTTTTAATGGAATATCTCCATAGAGGACAAAATACAAGAGGTCTTTGAAGACTTACTGCAGAGCAGCCACTTGAAACTGGAGTGACAGTTTACATTTCTGCACAACAGTGAACCAAAGCACTGAGGCCCTTAATAACACTGGAATGAGGCCACATTTATCCTCCACAGAACTAAACACTGGAAATTAATCATTTTAAAACATGTTTTCATGGGGCTGCACAGTGGCTTGGTGGTTAGTACTGTCACCTTACAGCTAGAAGATCCCTGGTTCGTGTCCCGGCCTTACTGGGGTCTTTCTGCTGTGAGTTTGCATGTTCTCCCTGGACATGTTTGGGTTTTCTCTGAGTACTCCAGCTTCCTCCTACAGTCCAACAACATGCTGAGGTTAATTGGTGATTCTAAATCGTCTGTGAGTGTGATTGATTGTCTCTATTTTGGTCATTCCAGAACTGGAGGACATTTTACGTCCCACCCATCAAATTTCTAATAATCCATGTACAAAATAATAAAACATGTGGTTGTTGTGTAAATGTTCTTGTCCTGAGACCAAATATCAAAAACTAGGAGAAAAGAATGTTTGAAAATATGGAATTTCCCCGAAAATGATATTTTTCTCTTGTCCCACCCCCTGATGACCAAACTGACCCAGTAAAGCAGTAAAAAGGAAATTTAAATCTCCTTTTTGGTTTTATTTTTTCATTGGTGTCTCTTGTTATTGTGGGATATTTTTTTTAAATCAACATAATATTTTAAATAATTATTATTATGTATGGAATGTGTGTCCCATAAAATGTTAGCATAACATGTTGATGACGTTTTTGTCGTTTTCTGTCTTGTTTTTGTCATTTTTGTTTTTATTTTGTGTCTTTTAGTTGTTTTCTGTTTTCTGTGAATATATTCAGGTGTCAGTGCAGGGCGTCCTGACATAAATCTTCTCTTGGTAAACACCGAGCAGCTCCCCGGTAATCAGAGCTCCATGCAGACTTTGAAGTGTGCGACTGTGGGCCTCCTCAGTGAAAGGCCCAGTGTGAGTCGGTCCACAGTGTTTCCCTGTTTGTGTGGCTGTAAAGAGCTGAGTGGACAGAATGGCTGAGTGTTGTGGCCTGTGTGCCCTCAAGCTGATTGTGTGTCTCTGGAGTGCTATAGAGTTCCAGCTTCCCCCCACAGCAGCCTGAGCACACTGCCCCACTGTGTGCTGTATCTGCTCCAACTGTTTATACAACACTGTCTACACAACTCCCTGCTCTCATGTTCCTGCAAAAAGGTTAGAGACCACACCTCTGAAAATCAAAACCCGGACCTGATTTAAATGTGGCCCATCGTTGGCCGTCTTCTCATGTCATTTTGTGTCTCTGCAGTCATTTTGTGTCTGTTTGCAGTCATTTTGTGTGTCTCTGCAGTCATTTTGTGTCTGTTTGGAGTCATTTTGTGTCTGTTTGCAGTCATTTTGTGTCTCTTTGCAGCCGTTTTGTGTCTCTTTGCAGCCGTTTTGTGTCTCTTTGCAGCCGTTTTGTGTCTCTTTGCGGTGGTTTTGTGTCTTTGTGGTGCTCACTCCATCCCCGATACTCCACTAGACTTGTGACTTTGACGATAGTGCAGCTGCTGTGACTATTGAAGAAACCATCTATCAGAGGAATAAGCTGCTGATACCAGTGAACTTTTCTGTAAAGTTTGGGTTCGTTGCAGTGTTTCAGACTCAGCTCTGCTTCACTGTAAAGTTCTTGTGTGTAAAATTCACTGCTACCTGCTGCATGTTGGTGACTTCGGCCTTCACTTTGTGGTTAGAAGTTTGTTCTGCTAATCTAAGATAATCTAAACTTTGTGCATATTTTATATGTTCAGTATCAACCTTGCTGAGAGCATTTGGTGCAAATGATTTCTCACAGATTATCTGTGCTGCAGACTGACACCTCCACCTTTGCTGTGCATGAAGGTGAAGCGTTTGTTAGGTGGCAGGTTTTGTTCAAAGACTCCATCACACACACTGAGACACTGATGCTGCCTTGACTTGTGCAGGAAATGCAGCACAGCTGTGTTTTTCTGAGGCTGCAGGGCGCAGCGTGATAAAGCTGATCTGTCCTTGGAGGCAGACTGGCTGCTCAGTGTAGCTCAATGCTCTCAAGCTGCTCTTTCACTGCCGCTGTTTGTCTTTCAGGATGTGTGCATTCTCATTTACTCGCTACACACAAACACACACAGTGTTGTATTTTTTTTTTTTTACATTAATTTCCTGGAGGCTTACTGGGACCTGAACGTTAACCACCACTTTCCTGGTTGTGACCCTGAACACAACCTGAACCCTGAGGTGTTGATCTACGTCCTGCAGCTCACCACAGTGTGACTGTAAATGGATTTGTGTCCCTGCAACATGGTAATAAAATAGAGAAATAAACTGCGGTCAGTGCATGTGATAGTGACACGGGCTGTTTGTTATGGTGAGCCACACCATCACCCTTTGAAGAACCTCTTTATTTATGGGATGACTCTACACGTACTTTGTGTGGTTCTTCAAAGGTTCTTCATGTTTGTTGCAGTTCTTCGGTTTGCAGCGTGAAATCAGAGCTGCAGCTAAATGTTACTTTTGTTCTAAATCAATCATTTAGTTGATACAACATCATAAAGCAGAGAAATGTTCATCAGAGTTTCACACATCACAAACTGGCATCTTAGAACATGTTGTTCTGTCTGACCAGCAGTCCAGAACCCAAAATATTACACGTGTTCTAATGGAAGGAATCAAAAGTATTCCACAATTATTCAACTTTTCAGCTTAAAAGTAACTGAAACGATTGTCAAATTGTTATCAAAGTAGAACCAGGTGCATCCACAAAGAGCTATCTGGAATATGGTTCCCTAAAGAACCTATTTTTGTTCTTTGAAGTATTGTTTCAGGTGCCTATTGGAACCATTTTTTGATGATTCTTTGAGGCGTTTTTGGGGACCTTTTAAAGAATCTCTTGGTTTCAAAATGAAACTGATATTTTATGCATCACTGCAAAGAACCATTTTTGGTTTTAATTAGAACCTTCATATTTCTGAGTGCAGGTCATGGCACTCTCCAGCTCCCTGATGAGGATTGGAGCAGCAGGAAGTCTGGACCTCCTGTCCACCACTGTTATTTAGTTCTGCTGATACTGAGCTCTAAACACTGCAGAGTCATCAGAGAACTTCTGCAGGAAGTCCAGGTTAAAGACCTGATGTTCTGTCCACCACTGAGTAAAGCTGGTTGGATGGTCCATGATCCAGAGGAGCTTCACTTTGCAGGACTGTCTTCTACCTCAACAACCTGGATGGTGTTACCAGTACTGAAAGAAATCAAAGAACAAGACTGTGACAGGCTGCACAGCATAGTAGAATGGTGGTTAGCACTGTCGCCTAGCAGCTGGAAAATCACCTGTTTGCATCCCGGCTTTCCTGGGATCTTTCTGCATGGAGTTTCCATGTTCTCCCTGTGCATGTGTGGGTTTTCTCCAGGTTCTCCAGCTTCCTCCCACAGTCCAACAACATGCTGAGGTTAATTGGTGATTCTAAATTGTCGGTAGGTGTGATTGTTTGTCTCTATGTGTAGCCCTGTGATAGACTGTTACCTGTCCAGGTGTCCCCTGTCTTCACCCTCAGTCAGCTGGGATAGACTCCAGCCCCCAACGACCTTAATGAGGATTAAGTGGTGTATAGATGATGGATGGATGACTGTAACAGCGCCCCCTGATGGATGTATTCACAGTGGAGGGGTTATATGATGGCATCGTCAGCTGATATATTGTATATACACTACCGTTCAAAAGTTTGAGGACACTTAGAAATGTCCTTATTTATCATTAAATGAATGATAAATCCAGTGTAGACATTGTTAATGTGGTAAATGACTATTCTAGCTGTAAACAGCTGATTTTTAATGGAATATCTCCATAGGGGTACAGAGGAACATTTCCAGCAACCATCACTCCTGTGTTCTAATGCTACATTGTGTTAGCTAATGGTGTTGAAAGGCTAATTGATAATTAGAAAACTCTTGTGCAGTTATGTTAGCACATGGATAAAAGTGTGAGTTTTCATGGAAAACATGGAATTATCTGGATGACCCCAAACTTCTGAAGTTGCAGTGGGTCCAGTGGAAGGTTGGCCTATAGGACTGCAAGTTCAGTCTTTAAAAGCTTCATGATGCATGAGGAAACAGCCTGTAGTGGACGACTTCCTTCTGTACTGGAACCAGGTGAGCTGCAGTCAGGACCAGCTGCCATGCTTACTGTGATATTCATCTACAAAACAAGCTGAAATGTCAGAAATGAGCAGAGCAACTAAGATGTGAGTGTAGAAACAGCAGCTGTGATTGACAACAGCTGCTAATGTCATTACCGAGTGAAGTTCCAGAGGAAGTGTCAGCAAAGACTTCAGATCAACCTAAAGAGTCTGTTCTTTATCAGAAAGCAGAAAAACAGAAATGTGTAGAAGTTGATGGAGACGTATTTCAGTAGCAAACTGCAGGACTGTATTTACTGTGAAGAAGTCATATCTTTAACATGCCAGTCCGTCCTAACACTGAACAGTCCCATAGTTTTTCATGAGGTGTTTGCATCCCTTTCGCTCAGATTTGGATCATAAAGTGTCTTTACTTTTTCAGTTTTACTGCCCATTAACAGAACATGGCTGCAGGGTAGCACGTTATATGTTCAGTCTTTACAATGTTACATGTTCACTCTGCACTACATGTTCAGTCTGCACTGCGTTATATGTTCCTTCTGTACTAGATGACATGTTCAGTCTCTACTACATCACATGTTCAGTGTGCACTACATTACATGTTCAGATTCATGGTGATTAATTGTGGTTAATGCGGATTAATGGTGTTTAAATGGTGATTCATGGTCGTGAATCAGTTGATCCCAGTAAATCTTCTGGCTGCATTTCTCTAAATCAACTGGTCGTGTTGCAGCTGTTGGTTTGTAGGACAAACACTGGTTGAGTTTAGGATTAGTCTGACTCATTAATAGATTAATAATAGATTAAACTTAGAGTTAGCAGTGAGCATCCTGTCACTGCTTTGAAAAACTGAGCATCTGCTTTCAGAAAGGGCTGAACTTTGATCGTATTTATTGGCTGAAGAGTCCTGTTTTGTCTCATTGTCTGATAGAATGATTAAAGTTTGAATGTAAAGGATTTAATATGTGTTTTGTCAGCTCTCAGATAGAAAAGACAGCAGTGCAGTTGGCCTCAGTGTGTGGAGGTGTGATGTGCAGCTGTAGCCAGAGAACAGATCTGCAGTTTGATCTCAGCACTGTGAGGAAAACTATTTCCAGCATGAGTGATGATCCCAGTGGAAGCTAAACCTCAACGCTTCCAGAGTTAAAGCTCCTGCTGAAGCTTCATTTGCTGCAGTGTGTTCGCTCTCCCACCGGCTGCTCCTCTTTATCCTTATTCTGTTGTGTTGTCGCCTATCTCATACACTATAATGTGGAATTTATGAGTGAATGTCATTTTAGCGCCTGGACTGAACCATTCATTCGTTTCTCCACTGGCTTTACCATCATTTACTGTTTCTGTCTATCAAAGAAAAGCATCAAATCCCAAACAATAAAAGCACTCAGAGAGAGCAGTACTCCGCCAAGGCTGCTCAATCATTGTATCATTCCTTGGAAATGATACGACTGAGCAGCCTTGGTGGAGTACTGCGCTTTCAGAGTACTTTTAAGTCCCGATAAGTCCGCAGTGGTGGATTTGTAGTAGGATCGCAATCATGTGATCACCAGCAGGCAGTTGACGTAGCGTTCACTTGTGTTGTCATAGTAACAGTGCTGCTGTGCCGCTATCTCGCAATGACAAAGAAATCTTTAACAAATCCATGGATCCAGACTTTAAGCAGCATCACTGCCAAAATCTAATCACTTGGTCCTTGAGTCATTTCTGACCTTCCCTGAAAATTTCATCCAAATCTGTTAGTCTGTTTCTGAGTAATGTTGTTAACAGACAGACAGACAAACCAACGGTGATCATCACATAACTCCACTACGTTCCTTGGCGAAGTACTACGATCCACCTGGAATCCGACTGGATCTCCATAGCAAACAGTGTCAGTAAGGTTTCACTCTGATGATTCTGCCATTTTTCAGGCTGATGTGAACTCGCTGCAGTGATCAACTGTGATGCCTGCTGTTGTTTTTGTCTCTGATTGTGAATCCTCCACCTTCCGCTGGAATCCTTTTCTGGGACAGACTGATCACACCGAGCAGGCAGCTGAAACTTTAAGACTTTGGGATATTTGCCTGAGCGACGGACTTCACCACAGGGTTGTTGTTGAGAACCCGCTTTCTGTTCACTTACGCAAGACCTGGACGCTGCTGCCATTTGAACTGCTCAGCCGCTCGGCCAGCGTTGCGTAACAGCAGGAGAGAAACTAGCGAGAGAGTTAAAAGAATAACACGTTCTGCTGCAGCGTATTGTTTACAGCAGCGGCGCTGTAAGATGATAGTGTTCACAGGAGTCGCAGGAAGGGGAGGAGATGTTTGATGCTGGATGGGAGTTTGGACGGCGTTTGTGGGCTCAGGTTATGCAACCGGCTGGTGGAGCTGAGCTGCTGGATGGTGTGTGTCATTAGTAAAGAGGCAGAGTGTGTCTGCTGCCACTCTGAACACACCACAGTGTCTGATCGCATTGTTGCTGCACAGCAACAGTGGAGCCGAGCCATGTCAGCCAGCAGTCACTGAGCAGAAGGAGGCCAAGGCCAGCGTCATCTCAGGCTCTCACAGTTACAGTCTGAACAGTGTCAGAGAGACGCTGTGTTTACAAAACCCTCTGCTGCACGGGAAGTTTAAGAAAAAAGGACTTCTAAAGGATTATTAATCTTATCTTTTCCTAAAGGTGGAGTCAGTAAATTATAATCCCACGCACTTTTTATAGAGTCAGGATCTCCTGATGTGCTTTCAGTAGAACAGTGATTCACACACACACACACACACGTGTCCTGCGCACGTTCACACTCATGCACGTTCACACTCATGCACGTTCACACTCATGCACAGAACAGGGACAAAGGGGGAAATATGGAATGAGAAGGATAGTAAAACTAGCACATGCTCTCTAGCTCCATATGTTAACTAAGTATCACCATATTTTTGCTGAATCACAAACTGCACTCAGATAAATAGAAATAATAAATAATCTTCACCAGCTGACTGCTCTGGATTGGTTACTCCTCCAAGGAATGGCGAAGTTATGTGAAGATCTGCCTACGTTTGTCCATCTGTCTGTCTGTCTGTTAGCAGCATTACTAAAAAATGTCTGGTTTTGTTTGTTTTATTTTTGTTTGGGACACTTTTGTCTCTTTTTGTGGTTGTTTTGTGTCTCTGCTTTCATTTAGCGTGTTTTGCGGTAGCTTTGAGTGTCTTTGTGGACAGTTTGTGTGTCTTTGTGGTCATTTGACGTTATTTTGCGACCATTTTGTGCCTTCTTGTGGTATTTTTTGTGTAATTTATTTTGTCTTTGCAGTCATTTTGTGTCTTGTTTGTGTGGTTTCATGTCTCTTCATGAAGGTTTTGTTTGGTCTTTGTCATCATTATTCTTCATGTTGCTGTTTTGTGTCTCTTTTTTCTTGTTTTGTGTCTGGTTTTGGTTGGTTAATTTTTGTTTTACGTTCCTTGGCGGAGTTATGTGACGATTGGCGTTAGTTTGTCTGTCTGTCAGTCTGTCAGCAACATTACTCAAAAAACAGATTTGGATGAAATTTTCAGGGAATGTCAGAAATGACACAAGGACCAAGTGATTACATTTTGGCAGTGATGCAGCTTATAGTCTGGATCCACAGATTTGTTAAGGATTTCTGTATCATTGTGAGATAGCGGCACAGCGTCACTGTAACTATGACAACAAGTGAACACTGTCAGCTGCCTGCTGATGATCACATGATTGTGATTCTACTACAAATCCACCACTGAGGACTTATCAAGACTTATCCATCAGACCGTAAATGAGGACAACAGGAGGGTTAAAGCTGCCAAGAACGAGGAGCTGTGAGGACACTTCCAACTGTGCCTACAAATGTTTTCATGCAGAGGAAATAAAGCCCTGATGCTTCACTGAGACGTCATTACTGCAGGTGTGACTGATGTACCTGAGGTTGTTGGAATTGATGCAGGCGATTGCTGAGCCTGTCTCAGTGCAGGATTTCCCAAACAGAACGTATTTTAGAGACAGCAGGACGTTCTCTGATCAGTCTCACTTAAAGCGTGTCAGCAGCTTGTTCCTGCTTCAGAGGGACTCGGTGCTCACAGGTCTTATTGGTGCCGGGTTTTCAGGACGCTCTGTTGGGTGAAATGGTGTTTTTCAGCCCTGTGTGACTAATAGACTCCACAAACATCATGGGACAGTAACATAATGTGTGTTTGTGGAGATTCACTGTGGCACCACAACGACTCAGGAAAGATTCTGAGACGTCTCACCAGTTATTGAATTATTGTTTTTAATCCATGGACGACACTGACAAGATTTCATTTGTAGGCGTTTCTTAACTTATTATTATTCCTGCAGCTACTCTTTGTCCAAATCAGGTACATTTGGTATTTTGATAGTTTGTCATTTTTTTCTTCTTCACCTCTTTTCCTTGTAGCCTGAAGCATCAATGCTTGTTCCACTGAAGCCTCCTATGTAGAGATTAACCGTTATCATTGATTTATGGTTATTCTTATATAAAGGAAACTGCACAAAGACAGAACATTGAATATTTGTGGCTGATGAAAGGGATAAATACTGGTTTTAACATACGTTTTGTTGATAAAAGAAACATTTCCACAGGTGTTACCATCCACTGTTGGTAATGCCTGTGGACACTTGGGAACACGTTGGACATGATTCAATTTTTTGACAAGTTCGATATATACACTACTGTTCAAAAGTTTGAGGTCATCCAGAGAATTCCATATTCTCCATGAAAACTCCCACTTTTCTCCATGTGCTAACATAACTGCACAAGGGTTTTCTAATCATCAATGAGCCTTTCAACACCATTAGCTAACACAATGTAGCATTAGAACACAGGAGTGATGGTTGCTGGAAATGTTCCTCTGTACCTCTATGGAGATATTCCATTAAAAATCAGCTGTTTCCAGCTACAATAGTCATTTACCACATTAACAATGTCTACACTGGATTTATCATTCATTTAATGTTATCTTCACTGAAAAAAAAATGATTTTCTTTCCAAAATAAGGACATTCATCAGTGACCCTAAACTTTTGAACACTAGTGTATAATCAAAGATTTTTGAAAGTTCTGGAAAATGCAGTAAGTCAGGACCTTGAGTTGATCTCTTGATTTGAGAGGATTGTTTTCTGTTGTTTGATGCTGTGAAAAATTATTTTATTGCGATTTAAAGAATGACAACAGGAAATGTGGTTGAAGATTTTAGAAGCAGTAAGTCAGACCTTTAGGACCAAACTTTCTCCTGATTTCATGAACAGGTTCTTCTCCAGTAAGAAATCTACCTTTTCAGGTGTTTTTTCTGGTTTAAATTCTTCAAGATCATGTGCAGCACTTTATGGAGGCACACTGGGGCTGCTGTCTTTGGTCAGACTCGGTTCAGTTCACATCAGCTCTTCCAGACGTTCGGGTTCTTCGGTGGTTAGTACTATCGCCTTGCAGCTAGAAGATCCCCGATTTGCGTCTCAGCCTTCCAGGGATCTTACTGCATGGAGTCTCCATGTTCTCCCTGTGCATCCCTGGGTTCTCCAGCTTCCTCCTACAGTCCAAGAACGTGCTGAGATTATTTGGTAGCTCCAAATTGTCCATAGCTGTGAATGTGAATGTGATTGTTTGTCTCTATATGTAGCTCTGTGATAGACTGTTACCTGACCAGGTGAGTCAGCTGGGATAGACTCCAGCCCCCCAGAGACCCTAATGAGGATTAAGTGGTGTATAGATGATGGATGGATGGATGATTTGTGTCATTCTAACTGAGTTCTCTCTCCTTCGTGGTTGTTCTGTTTCCATAGAGCTCCAGGAGTTAATTAATGACAGGAAAAATAAGACAGGAGCAAAAAATGCCCAGAAACTTCTGCTTGGAGTTCAGAGGGTTAAGAAATACTATTATATGAAGTACTTATTAGTCCCATTTTGAAATAATAATTGTGAAATGTTGCTCAGGTTAAATCTCAGCTATTTTTACTATTTTTTTTTCACATTTATGTCACATTTATGGTTTGTTTAAAGGATCTTATTAAACAGAATAAAGGCTGGGCGTGTAGACGTGACTCTGCATTACTCTACATGCTCTGTGGCTATTTTAACTGCAGCTACATAAAGAACATGTGTGCTGTTGTGTCTGAGTGTTTATCTGTTGCTGGGCCCTGCACACTGACAGCAGTGGTGGATGGGCTTTCAGGGTATTTTTAGTTCCAGGGATTATGTGCAGAGTTGTTTTCAATTTGCTATTGGCAGGTGAGCGGCGAGGCGGAGGCGTCTGAAGCAGACAGCAGGACCTCACATTCCCTCCGTGGATCTTATTCTCAGACTTTCACTCTTTCGCTGCCGACTCTCCTCCAGTCTTCTGGCTGTTTTCTTCATTTCCTCTCGGCTGCTGGATCTTCTGCGCTCTTTATCTTCGGTCCTTTTCCTCTGCTTTGTCGCAACCTTTCTCCCAGTTTGTTCCGTTTGTCACCTAAATGAGCTTCATCTGATTCTAGAACTAGGAAGTACATTTATTTATTTATTAATGTTCTTCATTTATTGTCCGACTGTGAGACATTTTCCTCATGTCCACTGGATACTGGTGTATAGAAAAGGCAACACAGATGGAATATAGAAACCACATGTATGTGTATAAATGACATTTCACTCAGCCATATGTAAACACAGACATGTTGAAAGTTAATGGGGTGATATTATCCTAGATGATGGTTCTTTGGGTTCTCTGGATTGTGTGAGGGACCTCAGTGTTTGTTGTGGTTCTGATGCATCCTGCAGATTAAAGTCTGAGACATTTGGAAGTCTGGTCGGTGTCTCTGGCTCTTGGTCGTGCTCCTCTAAGTGTTCCTGAGCAGTTCTGCTACCGTGCAGACATGCTTGGTGAGGAAATTAAAGGAAATGAGGAAAGGAACTAAAGGAACTGAGGAAAGGAACGTAGTAAAGAAACCAAGAAACTGAGGAAAGGAACTAAAGGAACTTAAGAAAAAGAACCGAGAAACTGAGGAAAGGAATGAAAGGAACTAAGAAACCGTGGAACTGAGGAAAGGAGCTATAGGAACTGAGAAAAGGAACCAAGAAACTGAGGATAGGAACTAAAGGAACTGTGGAAAAAGAACCAAGGAACTGATGTTGGAGATGAGAAAACGAGCAAAGGAACTAAGGAAAAGAACCGTGGACTGAGGAAAGGAACCAAGGAACTGAGAAAAGGAACTACAGGAACTAAGAAAAAGAACAAAGGAACCGAGGAAAGGAACTATAGGAACTAAGAAAAAGAACCGAGAACCTGAGGATGGAAACCGAGAAACTGAGGACAGGAACTAAAGGAACTAAGGGAAGGAACCGTGGAACTGAAGAAAGAAACCGAGGAACTGAGGAATGTAGCTGCGAAACTGAGGAAAGGAACCGAAGAACTGAGGAAAGGAACTGAAGAAAAGAACCAAAGAAAGAAACCAAGGAACTGAGGAAAGAAGCTGAAGAACTGAGGAAAGGAACTAAAGAAAGGATCCAAGGAACTGAGGAAAAGAACCAAAGAAAGAAACCAAGGAACTGAGGAAAGAAGCCGAAAACTGAGGAAAGGAACTAAAGGAATTGAGGAAAGGAACTAAAGGAACCGATGACGCTCCTTGATGGAGTGAATTGTTGAAGATGTCTTCAGTTTGTTGTTTCAGGAGGTGGATGGATGATCTGAGATGTTGTGGCCTCCAACAACTAGTTCTGCAGATGTTTGTAGAGTTTTATCTCTGTGGCTTGTAGGTCTGAGAGCTTCACTGGTGTTGTGTGTCCTTGTTGGTGTTTGTGTTGTTGTTGAGTTCTTCATCCTGAACAGTCTGTCAGCTTTTACGTCTCGTTGTGTTCCTGCGATCAGTCGACAGGTTCAGAACACAATCTTCCTGTCGACCGTGTGGTTCTGTACTTCAGATTACATCTAATTTACGTTACTACTCTCCTCTCTGTTTCATTCGGAAAGTGATTTTTACTGTGAATTTATTCACATTCTTCTGCCGTTCTCTTCCCTTGAGCATGTCAGACAGAAGTGAGAAATACTCAAAAGTAGGTCAAATAGTTTTCCCTCGAGTCGGTCCCAGCACTGCATCCTCGGACGCCAATATTTAGTCCGTATTTCCATTCTCAAATGGTAAAAGTGCTTCTGAGGTAGTAAACAGTTTCATCCGGTAATAAATCTGAGTTTGGGGGAATTTGCAAACAGAATTAGCACAGTTCACAATAAACCAACACAACATCTCCTTCTAAAGTATACTGATCTTAATGCGTTGTATTATTAAACCTGCATGTTGCAGTGGGGGTTTCCATGGTAACCGAAGTGTTTAAAAAGACGACGATGATGCCAGGATCCTGGAAACACGGCACATATGGATTTCTTCATGCCAGTACATCTGCAGAAGCAGTCACAGCTGAATCCCGAACAGTTTGGATGACAGCATAATTATTTCACTGCAAATGTTTTCATTTATAGATTCCCACACTTTGACTCGGAATAACTGAAAAAAGCTGAATAATGTGGCTGCCACCTGTTGAGGTCACGAAGGAGAGCCCAGGTTCGGAAAATAAAACTGTAAATTGTAAAAATGCTTTCATGGCCTAGAATTAGTGAAAGCAGCTGAAGTGAGTCTCGTGAACCGACTCCAAACCAAACAGTTTTAGCTCAAACGCTTTCTTCCGGTGTTCAGGATCAGATGTTTTCCCGCCGCAGGTGTCCAGCCAACACTATAATGACCCTTTCATGTTGAAAACTCCAACTCCCCGACAGTGTGTAAAGAAGCCCGTAAAACTGAGGCTGCAGCTGAATCATTATCCTCAGACAGCGGGTCGACTTTCTTGTGTGGAAGCGGAGTTTGAACAGCTGAAACCTGAAAGTAATCTACTGTTGTTTCCTCTTTTCTCTTTGTTCAGATTCTCTAAGCTGCTAGAAATATGCTTCCAGAGCTGAAATGTTGAGCATAAGGAGATGAATGCTGTGAGTCTTTGTGCCATAATAGTTTAATTTATTTTTGTTAGGACTGGGATCTTAATTTCGATTAAGTAGTTACAGAAAAGACAAGAAAAGCACTCAGAGATCGCAGTACTCCGCCAAGGCTGCTCAGTCGTATCATTTCTGATGGCGGAAGTCTTGAAAATATTCGTTTACAGAAATCACGGCAACATTTCATATAGATGTACAGACAGACAGACAGACAGACAGACAGACAGACAGACAGACAGACAGACAGACAGACAGACAGACAGACAGACAGACAGACAGACAGACAGACAGACAGACAGACAGACAGACAGACAGACAGACAGACGGACGCCAATCGTCACATAACTCCACTGCATTCCTTGGCTGAGTAATCATAACTATATTAACTATATAATAATAATAATAATAATAATAATAATAATAATAATAATAATAGTAATAATCTAAGTATTGAGAACAGTCATTTACCACATTAACAATGTCTACGCTGGATTTATGATTCATTTAATGTTATCTCCCAAAAAAAAGCTTTTCTTTCAAAAATAAGGACATTTCTAAGTGACCCCAAACTTTTGAACAGTAGTGCACAGAGATTCAAATACTGCTTGTTTTTTTTTCATAAAATCAGACAAAAGGTGCATTTTTTCCTCTTTCTCCCTGTTCATGACACAAGATAGAAAGAAAATATTCTGTAGTACAAAAGAAACAGCTTAGACTCTGATTTCAGTCAAGTTTTTTCCCCTAAAGATCTACCTATGGATTAAAACGCATAAATAAAAACGTAACACTCCATTAAAACATTTCCAGTCATACCATCAATCACTTTTAACATAATTTGACCGTCTAAACACTATGGTAGTTATCAGCTGCTGTGTGTCAGTATCTAACTTCTAATGTGTGTGTGTGTGTGTGTGTGTGTGTGTGTGTGTGTGTGTGTGTGTGTGTGTGTGTGTGTGTGTGTGTGTGTGTGTGTGTGTGTGTGTGTGTGTGTGTGTGTGTGTGTGTGTGTGTGTGTGTGTGTGTGTGTGTGTGTGTGTGTGTGAGACATCAGAACGCTGGACTGAGTGGTCGGGTTCCAGCTCTACTGTGGATTGTGTATTTAAGGATCCTTCACAGGACGGTGACACGGTGCTATAATAAACAGAAATCCCCTCAGTGCAGTTTAAACAGTGAGCAGGAAGCAGAGCAGGGCTCCCGTGTCACTGACCGATCTATTTGAAATAATAAAAGCCAGAACATCCTCCGAGTTCACAGTAAACCTGTGTGAGAATCCATGAAAGGCAGCTTCCTTCCTGAGCAGAGGCCTCAGACTGCTGTGTTTGGCCTCAGCACTCTGACTGGAGGCTTTGTCAGCAGAAACCTCTGGCTGCTCGGCCTCCTTCTCCTGCAGCTCAGCTCTGACTGCTGGCTTTCTGGCTAATCTCACATTTTTCCACACCGACTGCAATGGGAAAGCAGAATTAGGCCACACTGCACATGAGGAGATGATACTGGTGAGAGGGAAACCCACAATTAGCAGCTAACTCCCAACTGCTCTCTAACAGCAGTAGCTTCTAGCAAATACAGTTACAGTGTGTTAACTCTATCAAGTACCAGCACTTCCTGGGTGTTTCATCTTTCTTCGTTGTGCTTCCTTTTTCAATCTAAAGTCCTGCAGCTCTGTGGAACCAGAACATCATGAAGAAGGAGAGAGAACTCAGAGATCTCATCTGTCAGTAGGACTCAGAACGATGGAAACCAGAGAAAAATAAACTTTCCTTTGATTATTTAATTTACTAAAATGTAAAAACCTGGAACCGTCATGGCCAGCATGTTTCCACACGTGTAAAACTCTAAACTAATGTTGTCTCCTCATCCTGTAGATGTTTTTCTATCTCCAGAGTTTTCCTCTCTCGTCTGCTCATCAGCTGTAGAAAGGTGTTTCACCATGCTGGATGTATCTCCAACTACTGTCCCAAACAGAATGCGACATACAAGAAGTCCACGCAAGAAATGTATTTAAGTCATATGAAAAGGATTAAAACTAAACAAACAGCAGTGAAATGTGAACGTCAGCGATATTGACATGCGGCACGTTTCCATGCGAGAAAAAACGCCCCCTGTGGACAGGTACTGGTGTGTGCGCTCACAGCAACATGTTTTGCATTGAGGTGATCAGAAAACTCTTTGTCGCATCGTTTGCTACAACCAGGCTTTTATCCAAGCTGCCATCAGGAAGATTTTTAAAAGAAAACTTTCTGCCCAACAAGCTCAGTGCGTCTCGTCTTCCTTCCCTGTTCACCAGACTTTCTTGACGTCACTCAGTGCGTCCTGTGGATCTTCTTCACAGCTGGAAAACAGACTTTAGGTTCATTAGCGCCACCTACTGGGCTGGAGTGTTCATCACCATTAGCGGTGTGCCACAAATTAGGGAACTGAGAAAAGGTGTGATGAAATGTTTCATTTCTTTTAAGGCTTTATTACTCCGCCAAGGAATCGTGGAGTTATGTGACGACCGGCATCCGTTTGTCCGTCTGTCTGTCTGTTAGCAATATTACTCAAGCGATGAAAACGACTGAGCAGCCTTGGCGGAGTACTGCGCTCTCTGAGTGCTTTTTTGTTATTATATATATTTATTATTACAGTGAATAGAGCACAGGACTTGTGGAGAAATTAAAACTTCTCTGTCGATGAAAACATGAACAATCAAAGAGTTCAGCAGCATCTAAATCAACCCTCCTGTTGTCCTCATTTATGGGCACCAAAAAATTATGTTTCCTTGTCTGAAAAAAACACAAAAATTCAGCAAAAGATTCCCCAAATTTCGAAAAATTTGCAAAACATTCAGGAAGAAAATTCCAATAATTCCTTAAAAGTTTTTTTTTTTTTAAAAATCCCCCAAATTTGGCAAGAAAATTCTTGTAAATATTTTCAAAAAATGAGTAAAAATCTTCCAAAAAATCCTAAAAATATCTAAAGTGATTCCATATCAGTAAAACTTCTAAAATTTTCTTTAAGAACATTCACATAAAAATCAACCAAAATCCAGCGAAATTCGCTGGATTTTGGTTGATTTTTATGTGAATGTTCTTAAGAAACATTTTTAACATTTCTTTTTTTTCCACCAAAAAATGTTCAAAGATTTCCCCAAAATGTTGAAAATGTGAACATCAGAAGTTTCACTGTGAAAATATATTTTTTTCCACATTTTCAAACTGTAAACCAGGTCAATTTTGACCCGCAGGACGACACGAGGGTTAATTAAAACTCTTTCAGTAATGAATTTAAAGGTGTGAATGACTGAAGTCTGTCCTCAGAACTAGCATTTTCAGCACTGCTTGTTCTTCTGCACATGCTCAGTCAGTGCACTTACATGGGAACAGTCCATCATAGAACTTAGGCTCTACATGGATGGACTTTGTTGAACAACGACACTTACGTCAGCTCTGCAGAGAAGCAACATTCATTAACTGCCGGAGCTTCAGAATCGCTGCAGACTAGGTTTGTTCTGCCTAAAGAACGTCCCACGGAACCTCCAGGTCAGACCGGTGCTGAGTGATGAAGTGACGGATTGCAGGAGGCCATGAGTCGGCTTCGTGTGACATCAGCTCTTCTCTTGGAGGGAGAAGCTGCTGGAAAGAAGCGGAATGTTGATGTAACATCGCCGCTGTCTCCTCAGTGTGAAGGAATGATGAACACTCAGACAGACCACAGTGGCGCCAGTCGTGGTGGATCGTTTTCACGGCGAGTTTGGATAAATCAGTGGCAGCGGCTGATCCTGCTGCAGCCGTCAGCAGTGATTTAAGCCCCACACCCTCCACCGGCCCTGGAATTTCCCTGCAGATCTCAGTTTCCTGCAGAACCAGCAACCATCTGAGGATCCAGGAGGATCGATGAGGAGAACACTTTGTTCTGCCGAGAACCCAACAACCGACGACGTCTTATTAAAGTAGAGTTTATTCAGAACCTTCATGTGTTTCAACGTTAGAAAAATACAGTCGGGCTGCAACCAAAACCACAAATACTACTGACAACACATGCAGTACATGCTGAGTACTACTGTGGACCGTAGTATTCAGTATGTACTACTGTGGACCGTAGTATTCAGTATGTACTACTGTGGACCGTAGTATTCAGTATGTACTACTGTAGACTGTAGTATTCAGTATGTACTACTGCGGACCGTAGTATTCAGTATGTTCTACTGTGGACCGTAGTATTCAGTATGTTCTACTGTGGACCGTAGTATTCAGTATGTTCTACTGTGGACCGTAGTATTCAGTATGTACTACTGTGGACCGTAGTATTCAGTATGTACTACTGTAGACTGTAGTATTCAGTATGTACTACTGTAGACCGTAGTATTCAGTATGTACTACTGTAGACCGTAGTATTCAGTATGTACTACTGTAGACCGTAGTATTCAGTATGTACTACTGTAGACCGTAGTATTCAGTATGTACTACTGTAGACCGTAGTATTCAGTATGTACTACAGTGGACCGTAGTATTCAGTATGTACTACTGTAGACCGTAGTATTCAGTATGTACTACTGTAGACTGTAGTATTCAGTATGTACTACTGTAGACCGTAGTATTCAGTATGTACTACTGTAGACCGTAGTATTCAGTATGTACTACTGTAGACCGTAGTATTCAGTATGTACTACTGTAGACCGTAGTATTCAGTATGTACTACAGTGGACCGTAGTATTCAGTATGTACTACTGTAGACTGTAGTATTCAGTATGTACTACTGTAGACCGTAGTATTCAGTATGTACTACTGTAGACTGTAGTATTCAGTATGTACTACTGTAGACCGTAGTATTCAGTATGTACTACTGTAGACCGTAGTATTCAGTATGTACTACTGTAGACCGTAGTATTCAGTATGTACTACTGTAGACCGTAGTATTCAGTATGTTCTACTGTGGACCGTAGTATTCAGTATGTTCTACTGTGGACCGTAGTATTCAGTATGTACTACTGTAGACCGTAGTATTCAGTATGTACTACTGTAGACTGTAGTATTCAGTATGTACTACTGTAGACCGTAGTATTCAGTATGTACTACTGTAGACCGTAGTATTCAGTATGTACTACTGTAGACCGTAGTATTCAGTATGTACTACTGTAGACCGTAGTATTCAGTATGTACTACTGTAGACCGTAGTATTCAGTATGTACTACAGTGGACCGTAGTATTCAGTATGTACTACTGTAGACTGTAGTATTCAGTATGTACTACTGTGGACCGTAGTATTCAGTATGTACTACTGTAGACTGTAGTATTCAGTATGTACTACTGTGGACCGTAGTATTCAGTATGTACTACTGTAGACTGTAGTATTCAGTATGTACTGCTGTAGACTGTAGTATTCAGTATGTACTACTGTAGACCGTAGTATTCAGTATGTACTACTGTAGACTGTAGTATTCAGTATGTACTGCTGTAGACTGTAGTATTCAGTATGTACTACTGTGGACCGTAGTATTCAGTATGTACTACTGTAGACTGTAGTATTCAGTATGTACTACTGTGGACCGTAGTATTCAGTATGTACTACTGTAGACTGTAGTATTCAGTATGTACTACAGTGGACCGTAGTATTCAGTATGTACTACTGTAGACTGTAGTATTCAGTATGTACTACTGTAGACCGTAGTATTCAGTATGTACTACTGTAGACTGTAGTATTCAGTATTTACTGTGTGCATGTACTTTTTGAGTAATTTTCAACAATTTTCAAGTATTTTTTGGGCAATTTTCATAAATTTTTTCACAATTTGTGAGTAATTTGCTGGGTTTTTGTCACTACTGACAATTTTTGAGAAATATGGGGCAATTTCCAATTATTTTTCGACAACTTTCGTGTCATTTGACTAATTTTTAATGAATGGAAAACACATTTGAGTTCTGTTAAAAACTGAAACCAGATCAGTTTTACATCCATTCAAGTGTCACAGTCTGAAGCCAAAAACATTTTGGACAAATTTGAGGAATTTTGGTGTAATTTTAGGTATATTTGAATAATTTTCAACAGTTTTTCACTATTTTGGAAGATCTGTAAGTCATTTGGGATAGTTTTTCTGTAATTTTCCGCAACTTTTCAAAGGAGGAGGAACACATTTGTGTTCCATTAAAACCGTAAGCAGCCCGTAAGTCTGATGGACGGACAAACCAACGTCGATCGTCACAGAACTCCGCCACGTTCTTTAATATAAAGTATTTTTAGTCTCTAAGAAATTCTGTCCCTGACTAGTTGTATTTTACCAAACATTGCTCTTCATTTGATTTGAACTAGACTGGATCTGAAGTGTTCAGATTTTCTGTGGAAGTGAAGGAATCCTGCTGCACAGATGGGAGAAGTGAACGTAGAAATATTTCTCAAGTGTCTGTTAGAATGCTGAGAGCTGACAGCGAATCTTTCTGTGGCTTCACTTTCAGATCCGCTCCGAATCTCTAGAAAAGATGAAGCTTCTTCATGTCTGAACACATTTGACTTGAGCACCGCAGCAGCTGGTTTTTATCTGTGTTGTTTTTCCTCCTTCAGGGATCAATGAAGTGTTTCTGATTCTAATTATTTTAACCCTCTTGTCATCCTGAGGGTCAAAACTGACCCGTTTAAATTTTGAAAATGTGGAAAAAATTGATTTTCACAGTTAAACTTCTGATGTCCACATTTTCAACATTGTTGGGAAATCTTTGAACATTTTTTAGTGGAAAAAAGAAATGTTAAAATGTTTCTTAATCCTCCTGTTGTCCTCATTTATAGGCACCAAAAAATACTGTTTCCTTGTCTGAAAAAAATCCAAAAATTCAGCAAAAAAATTCCCCAAATTTCTGAAATTTTACAAAACCTTCAGGAAGAAAATTCCAATAATTCCTTAAAAGTTTCCCTTAAAAGTTGTATTTTTTTTTTTAAAAGTCCCCCAAATTTGGCAAGAAAATTCTTGTAAATATTTTCAAAAAATGAGTAAAAATCTTCCAAAAAATCCTAAAAATATCTAAAGTGATTCCATATATATCAGTAAAACTTCTAATATTTTCTTGAAGAACATTCACATAAAAATCAACCAAAATCCAGCAGATTTCGCTGGATTTTGATTGATTTTTTTTGTGAATTTTTAAAAAAAAAAAACAAAAAAAAAAAAACATTTTTAACATTTCTGTTTTTCCACCCAAAAAATTTTCAAAGATTTCGGAAAAATGTAGAAAATGTGGACATCAGAAGTTTCACTGTGAAAATATTTTTTCCACATTTTTAAACTTTAAACGGGTTAATTTTGACCTGCAGAACGACACGAGGGTTAAAGAAAATATTAGCAGTTTTACTGATATATATGGAATCACTTTAGATATTTGTAGGATTTTTTTGGGAAGATTTTTACTAATTGAAATTATTGAAAATATTGACAAGAATTTTCTTGCCAAATTTGGGGGATTTAAAAAAAAAACTTTTAAGGAATTATTGGAATTTTCTTCCTGAAGATTTTACAAATTTTCAGAAATTTTGGGAATTTTTTTGCTGAACTTTTGGATTTTTTTTAGACAAGGAAACAATATTTTTTGGTGCCTGTAAATGAGGACAACAGGAGGGTTAACTGAACTTACAGAACTCTTAATCAACACAGTTTTCATTCTGCTGAATCAGTTCATGGTTACAGAGAAAACATAAACATCACCAGCTGATCAACAATTACACTCTTTGTAAATGATCTGGTCATTCTGTTTTTTTACTTGAACCCAAACTGACAGAAAATCGACCAGAATTGAGGAATCATGTTTCAGATTTGCTTTATTGTAATAACTGTGTTTTTTTCTAAGTTTGTTAAAATATTCAGGCCACAGTATTTTCTAGAATTTAGCTTTTGTCCCAAATAGCAAACATTTTGATCTAAAATGACCCATGACAGGCGGGTTTATGAATCAGCAGCAGAAAAGCAGAGAACTTTTTTACATCTGAAGCTGCTGTTCCTCTTTGTTTTCTGCTTTGACTGAACCCAGACAAGGTTTTCTGCGTTTCTGTCAGTTGTGTAATTTTTTGTCTCGTTTTTGTCGTCTGTCCATTTTTTTGTTGCTTTGTAGTTTTTTTGTTGAATTTTTTGTCTTTTTTTGTTTTGTTTCGTGTCGTTTGTCTTGTGTTTTTGTCGTTTAGTGTTTCCTATTCATCTCGCTTGTGTTTTTTGTTGTGTTTTTGTCATTTTGTGTTCTGCTTTATAGTTTTGTGGGTTTTTTTGACTCGCTTGTGATGTTTGTCTGTTTTTTTGTCCTTTTGTAACTTTTTTGTCTAATTTTTGTAATATTTTGTCTTGTTTTTGTTGTTTTTTGTCTTTTTTTGTCGTCTCATGTTTTTGTCATTTTGAGTTTCCTTTTTGTCTCACTTGTTTTATTTGTCAATTTTTTTGTCGTTTTGTTTCTCGCGTGTCATTTTTTTTGTCTCGTTTGTGTCATTTATGTAATTTTTTATCTCATTTTTGTCATTTTTCTGAACTTTTTTGTCTAATTTTTTACCTCTTGTTTTGTTTCTTGTAGTTTGTCTCAGTTTTTGTCTTTTTCTGTCTCATTTTTCTAATATTTTTTCTTATTTTTGTTGTTTTTTGTCTTCTTTTGTCTGAGTTTTGTTGTTGTGATCATAAAGTAAAATACTATATCATTTAGTTCCTGATAGCTGTGACTAAATGTTGTGTTTGTTTGTCGACACTCTGTGATCTGGAAGTTTTAATGTGTAAATAATAAGCTGAGGCTGAATGTTGTTGAAATCAAATTCATTTTTCTTAAGAAATTTCAGGCTGTTCATGATGTTTTGTAAAAAGAGAATTCCTTAAATGTGAACATTTTTGCACTAAAACAAAGGAAAAATGTGGAGTTGTGGTTATTTATAGGTTATTATGCTGTGATTTTACTGGTCACTTGAGATCAAACTGGACTGAATGTGGAACCTGGACTAGAATGATTCTGACAGCCCTCATCTAAACTGTCTGACTGCAGGATTTCTGGTGATAAACTGGAGATCTTTCTGTCTCTTTACAAACATTATTACGTTCAGTTATTGATCTGTGTTTGTTGTGGTTGTATCTAAACAGACTGTGGTGTTTTGTTGCTTCAGACCGATTCGTCTCCTCCATCTCACATCTGTCAGACGCAGCAGCACATCTGGCTGTCAGCGCTGCACATGTCGCCAGCGGTTCCACACATGGTTCTAAGTGGAACTTGTGCTGCTGCTGCTACTGTGCAGGCCGCTGTCAGACTGGCTGTAATTAGACGTGCTGAGACTTTGATTGATGCCAGACACAATATTTCATATTTGAAACTGATCCGTTCACTTTGTTTGCACATGAGAATCCGTTTGTTGACTTCAGGAGGAACTGTTCAACTCCGGAAAAAGTCTTGAACTTTTCCTGAAGCTTCTTCTGTGTGCCGCTGCAGGTTTTGTGTTTTTCCTGTGCTCTAAAGTCTGTAACTATGCACTAAGATCTGAGGACAATATCTCATTGATAGTTTAAAATTGTGATTTTGATCTAATATAGACAAATTCTTCAGCCTTCCTGTGTAGCACAGTGCACATGCGGGTTCATGTCTGCAGGATGATTGCTTTGTTTACTGTAAATATGTAGTAATATCTTTATGAGTTTTAGGTCATGCCAAACTTCAAATAATCCATGTACAAAACACTAAAACATGCAGTTGTTGTGTAAATGTTCTTGTCCTGAGACCAAATCAAAAAAAACTCGGAGACAAAAATGTTTGAAAATATTTATATACCAAATAAGTCTGGAGTTCCTCCTAAAATCACATTTTTCTCTTGTCCCACCCCCTGATGACCAAACTGAATCTCTAATAAAACAGTTAAAATGAAATTTAAATCTCCTTTTATTGGTATTATTTTTTTCATTGATGTCTCTTGTCATTGTGGGATTTTTTTTTTAAAATCAACATAATATTTTAAATAATTATTATTATACATGGAACATGTCCCATAACAACCCTGTTGATGACATTTTTGTCATTTCATGTCTTGTTTCTGTCATTTTGTGTCTTGTTTTGGTTCTATTTTGTCTCGTTTTTGTTGTTTTGTCTCTCATTTTTGTCATTTCCATCATCAAACATTTTTCCTAAAGAATGTGTAGAGCAAAGCTATGTCCTCTCTTCTATTTTCCATATTTCCATCCCATCGTCAGTCTTGATTGAATGTCTCCCTCTACCTCATATTATCAGGATCAGACTAATTCTTTGGACTGTTTTCCATCAGTCAGTTTGTCCTCTTGGTCAGCAGTAACAGCAGCTAAATATCTAGCTTCTACTGCTGAGAAAAAGATCACATTAGCATGGATTAGCAACCCTGTTACTGTGATTAGAGTAGGGTTAGCAAACAACACAGAAAACATGGAATAAAAATGCTACCATTGATGTGGAAGCTGAGCCAATCAATACCTATTATTGATGAATGTGGAGCAGAAAACTGGAAAAGAGAAGCTTTATTTTTCAAACATTTTGAAGCCCAAATGTCCTCCAGTTCTGAAATGAGCCTTTTACTGCCATGGAATTAAAATAAAGGCAGGAAGTTCTGTTTGCCTCAAAAGTGATGCAGGTGTGATGTCAGGAAATAAGATCTTTCACAGCTGTGAACTTCTGTCTTTACTTCTGGGGTTTAAATCCATGAATTTATCTCTGTTTTCCTTCAGGTGATCTGATCTGCTTCTTGTGTATTTCTGACAGTGATAATCTGTCCTTTGGTTTTTGCAGACGTCATTTCTCCGACACACTTCAACCCGTACTTCAGGCGGCTGACCTTCGACGTGTCGTCTATGGAGAAGAACTCCTCCAACCTGGTGAAGGCTGAGCTCCGGATCTTCCGTCTTCAGAACCCCGGAGCCCGAGTGTCGGAGCAGCGCATCGAGCTCTATCAGGTACTTCTACCAGCTATGTTGGGTTTCATCAACCCTCTTCTGAATGAAAATGACAATTTACCTGCCACCAACTGTAAAGCAGAAAGAACGGCTGGAGTTCCAACTTTCTGATGATCCTAGAATCTTATGTGATTCTAGTCCAGATTAACCCCGAGCCAGAGCTGTCTACTGATGACTGTGAGGCGTTTAGGGAACATCTGTAAACTGCAACATCTGCTGATGTCTGTGAGGTGTTTAGGGAACATCTGTAAACTGCAGCATCTGCTGATGACTGTGAGGCGTTTAGGGAACATCTGTAAACTGCAGCATCTACTGATGACTGTGAGGCGTTTAGGGAACATCTGTAAACTGCAGCATCTACTGATGACTGTGAGGCGTTTAGGGAACATCTGTAAACTGCAGCATCTACTGATGACTGTGAGGCGTTTAGGGAACATCTGTAAACTGCAGCATCTACTGATGACTGTGAGGCGTTTAGGGAACATCTGTAAACTGCAGCATCTACTGATGACTGTGAGGCGTTTAGGGAACATCTGTAAACTGCAGCATCTACTGATGACTGTGAGGCGTTCAGGGAACGTCTGTAAACTGTAGCATCTACTGATGACTGTGAGGCGTTCAGGCAATGTCTGTAAACTGCAGCATCTACTGATGACTGTGAGGCGTTTAGGGAACATCTGTAAACTACGGTGTCCACTGATGACTGTGAGGCGTTTAGGGAACATCTGTAAACTGCAGCATCTACTGATGACTGTGAGGCGTTTAGGGAACATCTGTAAACTGCAGCATCTACTGATGACTGTGAGGCGTTCAGGGAACGTCTGTAAACTGCAGCATCTACTGATGACTGTGAGGCGTTCAGGGAACGTCTGTAAACTGCAGCATCTACTGATGACTGTGAGGCGTTCAGGGAACGTCTGTAAACTGCAGTGTCTATTCATGACTGTGAGGTGTTTAGGGAATGTCTGGAAACTGCAGCGTCTACTAATGACTACGAGGCATTTAGGGAACATCTGTAAACTACAATTTTACTGATGACTGTGAGGCATTTAGGGAACATCTGTAAACTGCAGCATCTACTGATGACTGTGAGGCGTTTAGGGAACATCTGTAAACTGCAGCATCTACTGATGACTGTGAGGCGTTCAGGGAACGTCTGTAAACTGTAGCATCTACTGATGACTGTGAGGCGTTCAGGCAACGTCTGTAAACTGCAGCATCTACTGATGACTGTGAGGCGTTCAGGGAACGTCTGTAAACTGCAGCATCTACTGATGACTGTGAGGCGTTCAGGGAACATCTGTAAACTGCAGTGTCTATTCATGACTGTGAGGTGTTTAGGGAATGTCTGGAAACTGCAGCGTCTACTAATGACTACGAGGCATTTAGGGAACATCTGTAAACTACAATTTTACTGATGACTGTGAGGCATTTAGGGAACATCTGTAAACTACATTTTTACTGATGACTGTGAGGCATTTAGGGAACATCTGTGAACTACATTTTTAGTGATGACTGTAAGGCGTTTAGGGACATCTGTAAACTGCAGCATCTACTGATGTCTGTGAGATGTTTAGGGAACATAAACAGTCTCTGCTGCTGATTCACAGAATTATTAAGCCACAAAGGAAAAAGTAAATTTCAGTTAGAAAATGCAGATTTTGTTCCAGGGTCACTTTTTGACTTCACAAAAATTTCTGAATTTTTCAAAGATTCCATCACAGAGACTGTCAGAGAAACGTCCAAATCCTGACAAACAACAGAATAATTATCTTTTTGAAATGTTTGTGTTCTTTTTGTTGGTTTCACAGAGATAGTCGGTTCTGAACTTAAAGATTAAATCTGTGTGTGAGTGGATCAGTTTGTGTGAAATAAAACTTCTTACTCCATCCCTAAATGTGGCGTCTGTCAGGCTACAGTCAGGCCTTGGGGGTATTAAACAGCCCAGATAATACCCCGGGGTACTAACTGGACCAGAGTAAATGTGGGAAATAAAACAGGCTTCGGTATCAACTTGGTACTGAAGTGTCGCTTCTCCGGACCTCCTGCTAATCTCGGTTCTGGAAGCTGCTGTTAAAGAGTCAAACAGGAGAATCATCAAAGAGCTTTGAAGCTTTTTGTTGTCTGTCGAAGCAGCACGTCATAAAAACTCCCGGTTCTCTGAACCTCAGAGTCTCGGCAGCACAAACAGTGTTTTACACATTAGGCCCAGATGAGCCAACGTAAACACATGGTTCTGAAGAACAGCAGAATAAAAGACGTCTATCCAGAGTCTGGTTTCACTCGCTGCTCCTCCCAAACCTGCTCAATCCATCAGACAGTCTCAGTTTCTATGTTAGTGCTGCCGTGAAGCTTTTACTAAATCACACAAGATCCTGAAAGCAGATCCTGCTTCATTCAGTAGGTTTGTCAGAGGGGAGCGTCTTTAATGGACCAGAGACACCTGTCCAGATGTTTCAGCACCTGGCCAGGTGTTTTCAGTACCTGCTGCTGCCTTTATAGAGTCAAAAAAGCTTTTATATTCTCCTGAACTTCGGCTTTACGACAACAAACTGCAGGTTGTGAAGATCAGCTGGTCCAGACTGGAGTCCAGGTGAATCAGAAGAGAAAAAACTGACACTGATGTTTAGTTTTTCTGCGTAATGTGACATAACATGTTTTTATTGCACTTTGACATTTTATCAGAGTTCAGCTTAATTCAAGGTGACGTTCAAATCTGCATCAAAATCAGACTGAAAAGAATCTGCAGCTGCATTCAGAGAACTAAACCAAAACTCATCTGCTGATCCACAAACGCTGCAGTTTACAGATGTTCCCTAAACACCTCACAGTCATCAGTAGATGGTGCACTTTACAGATGTTTCCTAAACGCCTCATAGGAGATGGTGCAGTTTCCAATATTCCCTAAATGCCTCACAGTCATCAATAGATGCTGCAGTTTACAGACATTCCCTAAACACCTCACAGTAGATGGTGCAGTTTACAGATGTTCCCTAAACACCTCACAGTAGATGGTGCAGTTTACAGATGTTCCCTAAACACCTCACAGTAGATGGTGCAGTGTACAGATGTTCCCTAAACACCTCACAGTCATCAGTAGATGGTGCAGTGTACCGATGTTCCCTAAACACCTCACGGTAGATGGTGCAGTTTACGGATGTTCTCTAAACACCTCACAGTAGATGGTGCATTTTCCAATTTTCCCTAAACGCCTCATAGACACCAGTAGACGCTGCAATTTACAGATGTTCCCTAAATGCCTCACAGTCATCAGTAGATGGTGCAGTGTACAGATGTTCCCTAAACACCTCACAGGAGATGGTGCAGTTTACAGATGTTCCTTAAACACCTCACAGGAGATGGTGCATTATCCAGTATTCCCTAAACGCCTCGTAGTCATCAGTAGACGCTGCAGTTACCAATGTTCCATGAACACCTCATAGACACCAGTAGACGCTGCAATTTACAGATGTTCCCTAAATGCCTCACAGTCATCAGTAGACGCTGTAGAGTCAAAATTTGTAATTTGGTCAAACGTTGTTTCTGTTGTCAGATTTTAGGACACAAAGACTTGTCGTCTCCGACTCAGCGCTATATCGACAGTAAGGTGGTTCGGACCCAGACGGAGGGAGAGTGGTTGTCCTTCGATGTGACTGAAGCAGTGAGTGAATGGTTGAACCACAGAGGTGAGCTTTAGATCACACGTCTTTTCAGTCCATTTATTCACCATGTTTGTATTTTTTTTTTTTGCATCTTCAGACTGATCCACTTTGGTTTCTCCACAGACAGAAACAGTGGATTCAAGATCAGCCTCCACTGTCCCTGCTGCACGTTTGTACCGTCAAATAACTACATTATTCCCAACAAGAGCGAGGAGCTGGAGGCTCGATTTGCAGGTGATTGATTCAAACAATCACTTTTCACGTTATTTTCACTCATGGTTGCTAAATCATCTGTGTGATGTTTCTATTTTTCTTTCTTGGTTTCAAGCTGCTTGATATGTTTTTATCTCACTGTTAACATGTACAGTATTTATTATCTGTAATTTAAATAAACAGGAAATCTGAAAAATTAGAACAAACTGTTCAAATAGATTACAATTAAAATGTTAGAAGAAAAAACCTTTAGAGAAAGAAAGACAGCAAATGTCATCAACGTAATGACTCAGACTGCCAGAAGGTGGAGACAAAAGTTCTGCAGTTTAAAGCTGTTTGCTTTTCTTTGAAGAAGCAGATAAAATACACTACCATTCAAAAGTTTAGGGTCACTTAGAAATGTCCTTATTTTTGAAAGAAAAGCTTTTTTTTCAATGAAGATAACATTAAATGAATGATAAATCCAGTGTAGACATTGTTAATGTGGTAAATGACTATTCTAGCTGGAAACAGCTGATTTTTAATGGAATATCTCCATAGAGGTACAGAGGAACATTTCCAGCAACCATCACTCCTGTGTTCTAATGCTACATTGTGTTAGCTAATGGTGTTGAAAGGCTCATTGATGATTAGAAAACCCTTGTGCAGTTATGTTAGCACATGAATAAAAGTGGGAGTTTTCATGGAAAACATGGAATTGGCCCAAACTTTTGGACAGTAGTGTACGTGCAGCTGGATTTAACCCTTACCGTCCAGATACTGTAATGACTTTCACCCTCATGTCGTCCTGCGGGTCAAAATTGACCCGTTTTAAAGTTTGAAATGTGTAAAAAAAATATATTTTCACAGTGAAACTTCTGATGTCCACATTTTCAACATTTTTGGGAAATCTTTGAACATTTTTTGGTGGAAAAAAAGAAATGTTAAAAATGTTTCTTCAAGAACATTCACATAAAAATCAACCAAAATCCAGCAAAATTCGCTGGATTTATGTTGATTCTTTTGTGAATGTTCTTAAAGAAAATATTTGAAGTTTTACTGATATATATATGGAATCACTTTAGATATTTTTAGGAATTTTTTTGGAAGATGTTTACTAATTTTTTGAAAATATTTACAAGAATTTTCTTTCCAAATTTGTTTTTGTTTTGTTTTTTTTTTTTAAATAAAACTTTTAAGGAATTATTGGAATTTTCTTCCTGAAGGTTTTGCAAATTTTCAAAAATTTGGGGAATTTTTTTGCTGAATTTTTGGATTTTTTTCAGACAAGGAAACAATATTTTTGGTGCCCGTAAATGAGGACAACAGGAGGGTTAAACACACAGGTTTGTACTTGGAGTTTAGCTGAACTTCAGACCAAAGCTTCACACCAGATCAGAACATGAAGTTTCTCTGACAGATTAAAGGCCACATCAGTCCATTTTAACAAAGCATGAAAGAAGATCAGATCTACTGACTTCATAACATCCTGCAGGACGTTAACATGACTTCAGTCTGTTTACTCTCAGTTCATTTTTCTGCTGCTGCTTATTGATCTTACTGATCTGTTGATTGGTGATCAGGTATTGATGACAGCTTCCTCCACGGCGGCGACCTGAAGGTGTTTAAGAAGCGACGCCACAGCGCTCAGGCTCCACACCTGCTGCTGATGCTGCTGCCTTCCTATCGGCTCGAGTCTCAGTCGCAGCACAAGAACCACCGGTCCAAGAGAGCTCTGGATGCTGCCTACTGCTCCAGGTACCAATAGATCCACTCTGATTCTCCAGAATGCCTCCCCTGTCCATCAGAATTATGGAAAAGTTCTTCTGCAGTCTGTTTATTCAGTGATAACTGACCAAACGTGATGATATTTTAGACAAATTTAGAGGTTCAGTGGATTTAAAACTAATTTTATCTCCAAAGAAATCACCAGAATGAAACTATTCATCAACTGGAAACTGTAAAAACAGAAAGAAATCAGGTTTTCAGCTTTCCAACACTCCTTGAACTAACATGTGACGTGCAGTTCTATCTGGAAAAATGTCCCAATTTAAGCTTAAAATTGTGATATTTCATTAAAGTGTCTCTTTCAAAAATTCTCCAAGAAATAAAACATTTGCAGCAGATTCTGTAAAATCAGAACCTTCCTCCTGGTTCTGGTTCAGCTGTGACCAACAGGGGAACATGCAGGGAGTTTTCAGGTTGAACTGCAGGCAGTGTTTCCACAGAGAGACTGAGAGGAAAATCAAAGCTACTGGATGAATAAAATAAAGTCAGCATGGCTCAGAAACAGTGAACAGAGGAGCAAGTAGTTGGAGATACATTCAGCATGGAGAAACATCTTTCTACTGATGATGAGAGAAAAGGTCTGGAGAGGTTGGAAACATGAAAATGTCCATGATCGAATGACTCAAATATTGTCTAAAATGACAAACCAACTTAAAAATTAATCCAGAATGTCTCAATTTGTGCAAAATGACATACACTTCCCAAAACGTATTGAAAATTTATCAAAAATGACCAAAAACTTGAGATATTCCTTTTCAAAATGACTGACACGTTGCCCAAAATGACACAAACTAGTCTAAAATTATTGAAAAAAGTGTCCAAAATACCTAATTTCCAAAAATGACATAAACATGTCCAAAAGTTAGTGAAAAATTACCCAAACGACCTAAAATGTGTTCAGAAATCAAATAAAGATATCCAAAAATGACTGTGATGAGCAGAGCAGAGAGGAAAAGTTTGTAAATGCTGTAAAATGGAAATATTCCTGTTAGAAATGACCGACAAGTAGCCCAAAATAGCACAAACTTGGTTGATTTTTTTAAGTGCCAAAAATGACCTTATTTGCCAAAAGAGGACAGAAACTTGTAGCAAAAATTATTGAAAAAATATTGAAAATTACTTAAAACCTGTTCAAAGTCACAAACATGTATCCAGAAATGACCTTGAGGAAAATCAATGCTACTGGATGAATAAAATAAAGTCAGCATGGCTCAGAAACAGTGAACAGAGGAGCAAGTTGTTGGAGATACATTCAGCATGGTGAAACATCTTTCTACTGATGATGAGCAGAGTAGAGAGGAAAAGTCTGGAGAGAGAAAAACATCTACAGGATGAGGAGACAAAATTAGAGTTTTAACATCTGAGGAAACATGTTGGACATGATGGTTCCAGGTTTTTACATTTTTCTAAAGTAAAAAATCTAATTTTCAATCATTCTATCAGTCCAACTGACAGAAAACATCTGAGTTCTCTCTTCTTCATGCTCTTCTGGTTCCACAGAGCTGCAGGACTTTAGATTATTAAATGAACCACAAACATGCAGAAACTGTTCAGAGTTCAAAGGGTTGATATGACTATAAATTATATGCATTTATAGAAATAAAACTCAACAGTCAGGTAACATTCGGACATTAAGACTCTTCACCTGTTCCGGTGTCAGTCAGAACCTTGACTCACCTTCATGTCTTTGTAGAAACGTTCAGGACAACTGCTGCCTGCGTTCCCTCTACATTGACTTTAAGAAGGACCTTGGCTGGAGGTGGATCCATGAGCCCAAAGGCTACGAGGCCAACTTCTGTGCGGGGGCGTGTCCTTACCTGTGGAGCGCCGACACCCAGCACTCCAAGGTGAGTGGACCAGGTGACACCATTCAGAGCCCAAATTCTGAGTTTTACTTATTTTTCCGACAAGGAATGCGGTGGAGTTATGTGACGATTGGCATACATTTGTCTGTCTGTCTGTCTGTCAGCAACATTACTCAAAAACCTACTAACGGATTTGGATGAAATTTTCAGGGAAGGTCAGAAATGACACAAGGACCAACTGATTAGATTCTGGCAGTGATGCAGCTTATAGTCTGGATCCACAGATTAGTTAAAGATTTCTGTATCATTGTGAGAAAGCAGCACGACGTCACTGTAACCATGACAACAAGTGAACACTACATCAGCTGCCTGCTGATGATCACATGATTGTGATCCTACTACAAATCCACCACTGAGGACTTATCAGGACTTATCCGTCAGAAATGATACAAGGAACAACTGATTAAATTGTGGGGGTGTTTCTGAGTCCCATCAATTCCCGTCACCTGCTACATATTTAGGTCACGTGATTCAGTATCCGTACATAACGTACACATGCATAACACACACCTGTGCTCAGCACAAGGTCATTTTGTTTGTGGGTACATCTATATTAAATGGACACATTCTATGTTGCCGTGATTTCTGATCATCAATAACTAATAAACAAGAAAAGCACTCAGAGAAAGCAGTCCCCCACCAAGGCTGCTCAGCTGTTGTATGATTTCCAACGCATAAGTCCTGATAAGTCCTCAGCGGTGGATTTGTAGTAGGATCACAATCATGTGATCGTCAGCAGGCAGCTCACGTAGTGTTCACGTGTTGTCATGGTTACAGAGACGCCGTGCCGCTATCTGGCAATGATAAGGAAATCTTTAACAAATCTGTAGATCCAGACTATAAGCTGCATCACTGCCAAAATCTAATCACTTGGTCCTTGTGTCATTTCTGATCTTCCCTGAAAATTTCATCCAAATCTGTTTTTGAGTAATGTTGTAAACAGGTAAACAAATTATCAGACAAACGTGTGCTGATTGTCACATAACTCTGCCGCGTTCCTTGGCGGAGTAAAAATGCTGCATTTCTGGCAATGCGATATGGGGGAATGAATCGCCTTGGAGGAGTACTGCTCTCTCTGAGTGCTTTTCTTGTTATAATATGTAACATTATTTATGACTTCTCCATTTACCGTTATGTTAGGACAGTCCATTTGTTCTTGTCTGTCTTCACACACTGATGGGAGATCATTTATGTACAAAGTATAAAGCAGAGGGCCCAAAATTGAACCCTGTGGTACTCCCATGGAGCAGACCCTTGTTTGAGATACAGCATTATTAATGCGACCAGAGAGATGAGATTTTAGCCAACTAAAGGTACTCATGGACAGTTTGTATCTTGTTAACTTTGAGAGGAGGATTGAGTGACTGACTGTATCAAAAGCTTTATGTAAATCTAGAAATATTGCAACGACTACCGCCCCTTTATCAAGATTCTGTTTTATTGTTTCAATGTTCTGTTGCAGGTGTTGGGTCTCTACAACACCATCAACCCCGAAGCATCAGCGTCTCCCTGCTGCGTCTCCCAGGACCTGGAGCCCCTCACCATCCTCTACTACATCGGAAAGACCCCCAAGATCGAGCAGCTGTCCAACATGAAGGTCAAGTCCTGTAAGTGCAGCTAGAAGCCTCAGCAGACGCCAACGCTCCTTTAATCAACACATTCAAACTGCAGCGGTTCCACACAGTCCAAGGAGCTGCAGAACCAGAACCACCAGTTAATATTCTACTTCCAGAACCGCTGTTGTATTTCAGTGTTCACTCTGAGCTCATTTCTTCTACAGTGTTTGACTCTTAAAGCATCAGAGCTGCTGTTTATCCGTCAACATGCAGCTTTTTATTCACATCAGAGCCTCAGATCCTGGATCAGAACCAGTGCAGTGACTCGGTGCTGAGCTTTTTGTAGCCTGAGCTGGAGCTTCAGGCTACAAAAACATATGAGCAGTTTTTTATTAAGAACAAAATAAATGAAAAGTTTTAAATTCCATTCTAACATCATGTGGAATCAAAGGATGACATCAGTTGCTTATATACAGAACAGAACTTTTCCATTTTATATTGACATTGAGAAAGTTGAGACCGGAGTTCAAGTAGAAACTGTCCTGACGTTATGTTTATATTTTATTGACACAGAAACGCACAGTTCTTTACTGACAGATGAGTTTCCTGAACAGGTGTTTTACCTGTCGAGCACCTGACAGGGAATAAAATAACTTTCAGCAGCGAAGTCATGTCACAGGACACAGACATGATACAGAGACAGGAGACAGGTGTGTCTCTAGAGATATGGCTCTATAGGTGTCTCTACAGGTGTGTCTACAGGTGTCTCTGTTGGTGTGTCTCTACAAGTGTGTCCCTACTGGTGTCTCTCTACATGTGTGTCTCCACAGGTGTGTCTTTAGAGGTGTGTCTCTACAGGTGTGTCTCTACAGATGTGTCTTTAGACATGTGTCTCTACAGGTGTGTCTTTAGATGTGTGTCTCTACAGGTGTGTGTACAGGTGTGTCTACAGGTGTGTCTCTACAGGTGTATCTCTAGAGGATTGTCTACAGGTGTGTCTACAGGCATGTCTTTCAAGGTGTGTCTTTACAGGTGTCTACAAGTGTGTCTCTAGAGGTGTGTCTACATATCTGTCTCTAGAGGTGTGTCTCTACAGGTGGGTCTACAGGTGTGTTTTCACCAAGCAGTCGAGAGTAAAGCTGGATTTAAACTCCTTTGATCTTCACTGTGATGCTCGTAGTTGTCAGCAGCTGGTTTATGAAGGTTTTACGGGAACTATAAAAAAATCCACACATTTAAAGTCACTGAGAAAAGAACTTCGTTTTAAACTGTTTAGATTTTCTTTCATCCCCCAGAATGTTTCCTCACAACATTTTATTTGTTTCTCAGATTGAAGTTCAGTCTCAGTTCCATTCATGTATCTGTGAATGTGGATAGAGCCACATGTTTGCCGTCGTCCAATCAGCAGCTGGCCTGTGAGGCGTGTCTCTGATATGACGGTTCTATATTTATCTGACTTCGGACCTACAGCACGGATTCATCACGAAGGAATAAATCAGGCTTCATTCAAACACTGGAAGTAAAAGTGAAGCGTTATTTATGTGAAGTAAGTCGTGAAAATATCCCAGATCTAAAACATTCACCGTCACTCCTCCACAGTTTCCACATCCTCAGTGCTCTGTTTGTAATTCTCCACATTCTGTACCATGTTCTGGTTCTGGTTCTGGTTCTGATCCATCAGCCTGCAGTGCTAATATTTACTATCTGCTCTGTTCTGTACTTCACACGATGGAACATTATTCATCTTGATACGAGGGGAAAAAGTCTGTAAAAGTGGTTTATTGTACCGGTTTCATGGTTTTTAGTTTACTGTCTTTATTGTTAATATGAAAAAAACAGGATTTCTGTTCTCTTTTATTGCAGAAGTGAGAAAAACTGTAATGGTATTTGCATAAAGTTCCTCTGTGTACCTAAAGTGGGAGGAATATTTTAGAAAACTACAACTGTTCTGCTGTTAGCAGCTTATTTATGTATTTATTGATGTTTAGCAGAAACACATTCAGCATCAGATTCATCACGGACAGAAAAAACAGACTGAAATAGGGAAACATTCTTCTGTTGGACATATTATTGCTTCATTTCCAATAATGAAATTAGAATTCAAGTTTCAGAGCCTCATTTATCCCAGAATGCAGACTAAAGGCAGAAGAATTACAGAACGTAAACTGATTTTCTGTTTGTTTCTCTCAAACAGAATCCTGGAAATGTCTCACTGGAAAACAAATAGATTTATTTAGGATGTTTCAGTGCCTGACCTTCATCAGAAAAACGGTTTATAACGAGTCAGATTCTACACAAGCTACAGGAAGGTTTCATCATTTACTAACTTTTCATGGAAAACATGGAATTGTCTGGATGACCCCAAACTTTTGAACGGTAGTGTATGTACAAAGTAAAAAGCAGATGACCCAGAATGGAACCCTGTGGTACTGCTGTGGAGCAGACCATTGTTTGAGATACAATAATATTAACACACACATTGGGAGCAACCGGAGAGATGAGATTTTAGCCAGCTAAAGGTACTCATGGACAGTTTGTATCTTAACTTTGAGATGAGGATGGAATGATTGACCGTATCAAAATCTTTACGTACACTACTGTTTCTAAGGTTTAGGGTCACTTAGAAATGTTTTTATTTTTGAAAGAAAAACATTTTTTTCAGTGAAGATAACATTTAATGAATGCTAAATCCAGTCTAGACATTGCTAATGTGCTAAATGACTATTGTAGCTGGTAGCTGATTTCTAATGGAATATCTCCATAGGGGTACAGAGGAACATTTCCAGCAACCATCACTCCTGTGTTCTAATGCTACATTGTGTTAGCTAATGGTGTTGAAAGACTACGTTACATTTCTTTTTGTTATTCAATTTACTGAGTCCAAACAGTGAAACTCAGTAATACTCAGTCATGTTTCTTTGTGATGATAATGATGATGATGATGATGATGATGGTGATGAAGGTTCTCAGAAAGTCTAAACCTTCAGATGTAAGCTAAGCAGCAGTTTCCTCCTCGACGTTTTATAGAATCGTTAGAATCAGTTTCTAAATCGCACTGATGCAGTTGTAATTTTATTATTTGCAATCTTTAGTCCCCCCCTCTATCCATCCAGTCAGGAGTGTAGATGTAGAAACCTGACCCCGCCCCCTTCAGGTGCCGCTGGGAAAACGGAGCGCTGTGCATCGACTGTCTCGACAGTTTGTGTATTTGTTGTGTTGGTGATATTATTGAGACACACGATGCTGTTTTGTATCACAGTGTTGTTGTTGTTGCTCAAATAAATTATTGAAGTTTTAATGGACCTCAGTGTTCTGTTTTAATCTGAGTCATGTTTCATCAAACTGCTGCTCACTGTGACCTGAAGAACCGACCATGAAGAACCGACCATGAAGAACCGACCCTGAAGAATTGGCTTTGAAGAACCAACCCTGAAGAACTGACCCAGAAGAACCAACCATAAAGAACAGACCTGAAGGACCAACCCAGAAGAACCGACCATGAAGGACTGGTCCTGAAGAACTGATGCTGAAGAACTGACCCTGAAGAACTGATCCAAAAGAACCACCCCAGAAGAACCAACCATAAAGAACAGACCTGAAGGACCAACCCAGAAGAACCGACCATGAAGGACTGGTCCTGAAGAACTGATGCTGAAGAACTGACCCTGAAGAACTGATCCAAAAGAACTACCCCAGAAGAACCAACCATAAAGAACAGACCTGAAGGACCAACCCAGAAGAACCGACCATGAAGGACTGATCCTGAAGAACTGATGCTGAAGAACTGACCCTGAAGAACTGATCCAGAAGAACTGACCATGAAGGACTGGTCCTGAAGAACTGATGCTGAAGAACTGACCCAGAAGAACCGCCCCAGAAGAACCAACCATGAAGAACAGACCTGAAGGACCAACTCAGAAGAACCGACCCACAACAACCAGTCCTGAAAAACTAACCCAGAAGAACCGACTATGAAGAACCGACCCAGAAGAACTGACCTGAAGGACCAACCCAGAAGAACCAACCATGAAGGACTGGTCCTGAAGAACTGATGCTGAAGAACCAACTCAGAAGAACTGACCCTGAAGAACTGATCCAGAAGAACCGACCATGAAGAACTGATCCAAAAGAACCAACTATGAAGAACCGACCAAGAAGAACTGACCCAGAAGGTCAGTGTATATTTTGGCAATTGGATTTTCCATTCTGAAACGGGTATTGAAAAGCAAAAAATGAGTTGTTATTTGATTTTTGTTTTAAAATACAAAAAATTAAATTGAAATACAAGGCAAATGCCATTCATGATCAAAAAGGGATATACAAAGTTTTAAAATGCTTTGATTTTCATTTTATATTTAGAATAACAAAAAAATTAAATCAGTAAGAGACAGAAATTCTCAGTAAGAGAATTCGAGACCGGAAGTGGTCATCGGCAAGTGTGGAACTAAACATAGATATATATAGAAGACTAGATACGCTAGTGCACTGTAGCAGCCGGCTAAGCTACGTGCCTACGTGGCGGCCATCTTGGAGGGGACAACGTTCCCATTAAAAGCAGTCGATGTACTTAGGAAATAAATCATAATTTGCTCATTTCTCAACCGATTTTCATGTGGTTTACTTTATTGTCAATGTCATAACGTGCTATTAATACAGAACAAAAACGGAAAAAGTCTTTCTACATTCAGTCATTACATATAAAAATGTAAGGTTTACATTGTAAATAATTAGATATAAAGCTATATGAACAAAAACGAGAAAGATAAAAAATATACATATATAGAAAATATGTTTTTAGATCAAAAGATTTAATTGTAAAGGTAATCAAATAATAATTTATATTTATTTATCTCTCTCTCTCTCTCTACAGCTATAGGCTGTGATATACATGAGATACATGGAGAATAGAACTGAATAGAGTTTATTGCCGTTTACAAGAAACAGGTACATTGAACTGAATCATGAAGCCTGACAAAAATTATTTCAAATCTCACACCAGACATTCAGTGAATTAACGGTCGGTTCAACAGAACATAGAATAAGTCTATTTGCAGATGATGTAATTTTAATGATGTCAAGTTCAAAGAAAACAATCCCAGTTTTGTTAAAATTAATTAAAACATTTGGTGATGTCTCTGGGTACAAGGTAAATAACTCCAAATCCTCTATACTGCTCTTAAACTTGAATGAAAGAGCAAATCCAATCCCTGAGGTTCTCCAGTTTAATGTAGTGGAAAAATTTAAATATTTGGGAGTACAGATTTTGCCAAATTTAGATCAGGTGGTTGATGCCAATTATGAACTCAGAAACCAGTGAATCGCTTGAAGTGTGGATGACATTACCAATATCTATGATTGGGAGAATAAATATAATAAAAATGAGCATACTTCCGAAATTTCTGTATTTATTTCAAAATATTCCTCTGCCGCCGCCTCAGGCCTTGTTTTCAAAAATCAAGAAATTATGGATTAGATTTATATGGAACAACAGGAGGGCGAGACCCCGACTGTCTTTACTGTACCTGCCGTACGACCGCGGGGGCTTGAAATGTCCAAACGTGATGTTATATTACTGGGCTGCACAGCTGAGGTCTATCATGTTTTATTTTTCCACAAACACATCTCCTCATTGGATTGAAATGGAAAATTATGGTCTGCAATTGCCTCTTCCCCTATATTTTCATTCAGATTCAGCAAAAAGATTACGCAAACAAACCAAAAATCCCATTTTAAAACACATGATAAAGGTCTGGTATGATGTTAAAAAAATTTAAAAGAAACACAAATGCTGTCTCGGTTTAGTCCCATCTGGGGGAATCAGCGCTTTCCTCCTGGGAGAGCCGACGCAGGATTTAAGCAATGGAGCTCTAAGGGACTTAAAACTATTGAAGATCTTTACCTGCCGAACTCAGATATTCTGATGACCTTTGAGCAGCTTATCTCCAACTACAATCTTAGCAAAAATCACTTTTTTAAATACCTCCAGATTAGAAACTTTATTAAAACTAGTCAAAACAATGAACATAAGAAACCTAAACAATCTTCATTAGAAAAAATGATGCTAAAAAACAGCCAGAGAAAAGGTCTCATCTCAGAAATTTACAATCTACTGACATCTTCATCATCTGAAAACTCGCATCACAAACGCAAGGCCTGGTCAGAAAACTTACAATTGGAGATTTCAGAGGAAGACTGGAGTTTGGCCTGTGCTGAAGCACACACCAAATCTATAAACACACGCTATAAGTTAATTCATTACAAATGGTTAATGAGGACTTACATCACTCCAGTTGAATTAAATAAATATGACAAAAACATTCCAGACATCTGCACAAAATGCATAGATGCGAAGGGAACTTTTTTTCACTGTATCTGGCAATGTAGGAAAATAAGCCCATTTTGGGAGGAGGTGAGGAAAACAACAGAAAAAATTATTTCAAAACAAATTCCAACAAATCCAAAATTTTTCCTCCTGGGACTGTATCCAAAAAATTCCAAATATAAAAAACATGAAAGAGCTTTTATAGACCTCAGCTTGCTTACTGCTAAGAAGTGTATTGCGTTACTTTGGAAATCAATGAGTAGACCAAGTATCAGCCAGTGGTTGAGACAGATGCTGTCAAATCTCCCTGTAGAAAAAATAACTTACATTTTGAAAGACAAGCAGCGGGTCTTTGAAAACATATGGGGACCCTTTGTGAAGTACGTCAAAGATCAAGATTTAGCAGACCTTCAGATTGATGAGTGATTGATGGACCATGCAGCTTCTGCACCTGCATTTTTATTTCTGTGTATATTCTCATAGGAATGCATGAGCACTTATGTACTAAAATAAGGGCACTTAAGTGCTGATTTTGTTGTGTTATCTTTGAAATAACAGACTGTAACTGGACTTGCACTAAAGTTTATAGAGGAGAGAAGCAGTTTGTTTGTTTATTTGTTTGCTGTTAGTTTTTTTGTTTGTTTGTTTTTGTGTTGTTTTTTTGTGTTGTTATTTTTTTAAAAAGCAGCAAAACAGTTTGTATTCTATTTTATATACAATGTAAAGATGTTTCCATTGCTGTGAAAAACAAAATAAAAATACTGTGGAGAAAAATTATTTCAAATACTTAGACATATACACAATTGACATATAATGAGCATATAAATGCTAATAGCATGAAAGCAGGGACACAAGCAGATAAGTATTATTTATTTAGATACAATCACAAGTAGGGTGAATAATAAGTGTGCATTGGGTCACAGTGGGTCGTCTATAAAGGAACAGTAAAAGTGTAAATTTTCATGAAAATAATGAAACTCAATAAAACTGAGTTGCTGCATCCTTGTCAATGATGCACGTCCTCGTCCACGATGAGCCAGGAAGTTTGAGTCCTAATCTATGCCTGTGTGTTTGACTTCTACTGGACCACACAGAGGCCTTCAAACCGGACCAACAAGTTCAGCGACTCCCCGACTCATGGGTCTGAGGACACCACCGAGCCTCGGTCCAGCCGGCCTCCTGTCTGTGGGTGTTTGAGTGCTGAGAGGTTTATGGATGCATGTGAACGTTCTGTGTTGAAACAGCAGCTTTGGACTCAGCAACGCCGGGAAAAACCAAGAGCTCCTTTATTTGTGACTTCCACTAAAAAAACTGATGAAAATAAATTTGTCAGGGTTCTGACTGACTCTGGACTTCCAGGAAGCTGTGTTCCTATTGGCTGTCCAGGTGGCTGCTTGGTGTTATCAGGAACACCTGAGCAGCTCAGTGTCTTCCTGCTTTATGTGGCTGCAGACAAACATTTCCTCTGTTTCTCTTCACTTGTGAACCGGGTTTGGCTCCATTGCTTTACTTTGTTCTTTAGGCGTTGGCTTGCAGCTTCCAGCAGTAAAATCGTCTTTAACGTGTTTCTTGGTGTGTTTTAGGACTTTGTACTGGATATTTGTCTTGGTAAATGTGGTTCTTTAGCCACAGTTAGCACATGGTGCTAATGTGTGCAGTGATTAGTGGATTTGGTACAGCTGAGTTGTGTCTTTATCTTGGCTGTAGTGAGTCTTTAGAGGTTTTTGGTCAGACACATTCTGTATTCTTGTTTGAGAACCAGCGTTGGTTGTCCAGAAGGTAAGAGTTCCTGTCCTGATTCTCTGTTCTCAGAGGTTCTCTGGTAGGCTGCAGGAGACTTTAGCGTTTGGGTTGTGCTAGTTTGGTTTTTGTATGGTTTCATTTGGACGACTATCTTGAGGCCCCTCCATGTGGTTTAGTGAGGTTTTCTGGAACAGTTCTACAAAGCAACCTGCAGCAGAAGAGACTTTGAGAGTTTTTAGGAAGTTCTGGAGACCAGACTTTAGTGTAGAAAACTATGTGTTAAATCTTTTTTTTTTTTTTTTTTTTTTAAAGGTTTTTGAGTTTTAATCCTAATTTTAGCATAGTTTTGTCTCTTTGCTTGTTTAGTTTTGTCATCTGTGTAAAAGGTGCTAAACAAATAAAGTTGAATTGATAAACTGAATAATTGACTAACTCATGATTGTGACAACAGAAGTATTTTCATTGTGATTTAAGGGTTTATTTTATGTTTAAAGTTGGGGTTAAAATCTTGACAAAAAAGAAGATGAAAGAAATAAACTACATAACAAAAAGCAATTAAATCAAAGGAAAAAAGCATTTGATAGAATAAAACTTAGAAAACAATGTTTTTGTTTAAAAGTATTTAATTGTTTAATATTATTCTTGTTTAAAACATTTCTTTAATGTATAGTATTAATCTTATTTAAAAAGTATGTTTTCAAATGTTTAATACGATTCTTGTTTAAAAAGTATTTTTTTCAAGTGTTTAATATTATTCTTGTTTAAAAAGTGTTTTTTTAAAAATGTTTAATTATCTGAAATATTTTCTCTGTAATTTGTAATAATTGTATTTTAAAATTTTGTTTAATTTCATACATGTTTTTTATTGTGTTTAATTATCTCATTCAATATTTTGTCGGTTTAATGAAGTTAAACATTAAATACAATTAAATGACATTAACTCACGGCCTCCTTTACATTATTTCATCATATGGCACGTTTTTACAACATGTTTGAAAAATGGAATTTTTTTTCGACATAGTATAGTAAGGCGTTTTTTTTGCGCCAAAATTCATGATGATTTTTTTTCAAAGAAAACCTTTCTGGAGTGTTTTTCACGCCCTCCTTTACATTATTTCATCATATGGCACGTTTTTACAACATGTTTGAAAAATGGCATTTTTTTTCGACATAGTATAGTAAGGCGTTTTTTTTGCGCCAAAATTCATGATGATTTTTTTTTCAAAGAAAACCTTTCTGGAGTGTTTTTCACGCCTCCTTTACATTATTTCATCATATGGCACGTTTTTACAACATGTTTGAAAAATGGCATTTTTTTTCGACATAGTATAGTAAGGCGTTTTTTTTGCGCCAAAATTCATGATGATTTTTTTTCAAAGAAAACCTTTCTGGAGTGTTTTTCACGCCCTCCTTTACATTATTTCATCATATGGCACGTTTTTACAACATGTTTGAAAAATGGCATTTTTTTTCGACATAGTATAGTAAGGCGTTTTTTGTTGCGCCAAAATTCATGATGATTTTTTTTTTTCAAAGAAAACCTTTCTGGAGTGTTTTTCACACCCTCCTTTAAATTATTTCATCATATGGCACGTTTTTATAACATGTTTGAAAAATGCCATTTTTTTTCGACATGGTATAGCAAGGCGTTTTTTTTGCGGCAAAATTCATGATGATATTTTTTTCAAAGAAAACCTTTCTGGAGTGTTTTTCACCACCTCCTTTACATTATTTCATCATATGGCACGTTTTTACAACATGTTTGAAAAATGGCATTTTTTTTCGACATAGTATACTAAGGCGTTTTTTGTTGCGCCAAAATTCATGATGATTTTTTTTTCAAAGAAAACCTTTCTGGAGTGTTTTTCACACCCTCCTTTAAATTATTTCATCATATGGCACGTTTTTATAACATGTTTGAAAAATGGCATTTTTTTTGACATAGTATAGTAAGGCGTTTTTTTTTTGCGCCAAAATTCATGATGATTTTTTTTTTTACAGAAAACCTTTCTGGAGTGTTTTTCACAGCCTCCTTTACATTATTTCATCATATGGCACGTTTTTACAACATGTTTGAAAAATCGCATTTGTTTTCGACATAGTATAGTAAGGCGTTTCTTTTGCGCCAAAATTCATGATTTTTTTTCAAAGAAAACCTTCCCATAGTGTTTTTCATGGCCTCTTTTACCTTATTTCATCATATGGCACATTTTTACAACATGTTTGAAAAATGGCATTTTTTATCGACATAGTATAGTAAGGCGTTTTTTTTTTTGCGCCAAAATTCATGATGATATTTTTTTCAATGAAAACCTTTCTGGAGTGTTTTCCACGCCCTCCTTTACATTATTTCATCATATGGCACATTTTTACAACATGTTTGAAAAATGCCATTTTTTTTCGACATAGTATAGTAAGGCGGTTTTTTTTGCGCCAAAATTCATGATGATATTTTTTTCAATGAAAACCTTTCTGGAGTGTTTTCCACGCCCTCCTTTACATTATTTCATCATATGGCACGTTTTTACAACATGTTTGAAAAATGGCATTTTTTTTTTCG